>NC_069500.1:72373197-72448197 GCF_027579735.1 Bombina bombina | reverse complement strand
GCCCTAACATCCAGAAAATGCAAAAATCTTTCAGAAGCATTCTTAAGAATTAGGACACAACAATCTATGTAACAAAGTTATCTTTAGAAACAACCTTAGGCAAAAAATTAAAAGCTATCCGCAAAACATCCTTATCCTAAAGAAAAATCAGACGAGGAGACTCACAAAAAGAGTGGACAATTCAGAAACTCTTCTAGTAGAATAAATAGCCAAAAGAAACAACACTTTCCATGAAAGAAGTTTAATGTCCAGGTTTAATTCAGAGCAAATCCATAAAGAAACAATGATCAAGAAGACTATCCATCTTTCTGTGAAACAATACTGAAAGAGCAGAAGTCTGTCCTTTCAGGGAACTGGCAGATAAACCCTTATATAAACCTTTCTGCAAAAACTGAAGCATCATAGTGATCCTAAAAGAATGCCAGGAAAAAAAAACATGATCAATCCACTAGGAAATTTAAGTTTTCCAAACTTTGTGATAAATCTTCCCTAGACACAGGCTTACGAGCCTGAATCAGAGTCTCAATAACAGAATCTGAGAACCCTCTATGTCTCAGAACTAAGCGTTCAATTTCCATGCTATCAAGTTTAGAGACTTCAGATCCAGATGGAAGAAAGGATCTTGAGACAGAAGGTCTTACCTTAAAATGAAAAGGCCAAGTAGGGCAACTGGACATCTGAACCAGATCTGCATACCAAATCCTGCAAGGCCACGCTGGAGCAATCAGGAATACAGAAGACTTCTCCAACTTTATCTTGAAAATCACTCTGGGAAGAACAACCAGAGGAGGAAACAGGCTGAAATTAACAAGGAGCTACTAGAGCATCCACTACCTCTACCCAAGGATCCCTGGACCTGGGAAGTTTGTTGTTCAAATGAGAGGCCACAATCAGATTGAACTTATCTTGATGAAGAGACTACTCCCCTGGATGAAGAGACTGAAGACTGAGAAAGTCTGCTTCACAATTGTTCAATCCTGGGATGTGAATTGCAGAAATTAGGCAAGAATTGACTTCTGGCCAATTTTTTAGATACTTCCCTCATTGCAAGGAAACTGTGATTTCCCCCCTGATGATTGATATAAGCTACTTCTGTAACATTGTGTGACTGGAAACGGAGATAAGACTCCCTTTTCAACAAAGGACAAGATTGAAGGGCTCTGAAAATTGCCTGGAGTTCTAGAACATTGATAGGAAGCCTCGCAAGTATCCCAAAACACTTGTGCTGTGAGAGACCCCCAAACTGCTCCCCAACCTGACAGACTTGCATCTGTGGTGATCACAGACCAGGTAGGACGAGCAAAAGAAGCTCCCTGAATAATGAACTGATGATTCAGTCACCAAGCCAGAGACTAACTTGTACTGGAATCTAAGAATATCCTTTGAGATAGCTGAGAATAATCCCTGCACCATTGACGTAGCATACAAAGCTGATGTGAAACTGAGCAAATGGGAATTGCATCTGTAACTACAATCATGAGACCTTGAACCTCCATACACTGGGCCACTGTAGGGAGAGAGACTCAAGGTTCAGACAGGCTGATACCAATTTCATCTCTCTCTGTTCTATTATAGAAAGACTCATGGACACCGAGTCTATATGGAAACCAAGGAAAGTAACCATTGTCTGTGGAATCAAGGAACTCTTTGGTAAATTGACCTCCAACCATGTCTTTAAAGACACAACAATAGTTGTTTGGTGTTCGATTCTGCTAAAGGAAAAGACGGAGCCTGTACCAAGATATCATCCAGGTAAGGAAACACTGCAATACCCTGAGTTCTGTTTACAGACAAAATGGCACTCAGAACCTTCGTAAATATTATTGGTGCAGTAGCTAGACCAAAAGGAAGAGCAACAAACTGATAATGCTTTTCCAGGAAAGCAAACCTCAGAAACTGTAAGTACTATAATGGATTTTTACTCCAAAAACTCATATAGCAGCATATGTGAGTAAAGATTGTGATGTAGTGTAGTGCTTTGACACATGTACTATATGTTCCTAATAGGACAATCTATGCCTCACAAAGGTACTGGTAAGGTTTAGATGATTTATCACATATAAAGATTGCAATATAATTTCAGATGATAGGCGTTTTAAACATATTGCTCAGTTATATATTAGCTAAGAAATCAATTATATTGTAGTGCCTCCCTTGGACACCTTATGGTGAATGAGGTAGCAATTTTTGCCACTTAGAGGTATGCCACAGCTTAAGTAAATATCCTAAATAATAAAGCTGCTGTTGCATTAAGTGACCCAATTGTCACGTTAAAGTACTATAGTGTGCGGTAGTGCACTTATGATAGTCCTTAATATATAGCTCAATCCCTTTTGTAATTATTGTTCAAAAGGGTTACCGGGCAATATTATTATGTTATACCTATTCTCTATAATTTACCAGAGTATAGCTTCTATAGTAATTCAAAAAGATAATTAGACTGTGGCACTTGAAATAGTATCCTATAATAGTGTACCAGTTGTATTTACTCAATCAAGATTACAAGTCTACTTGACTGGGTATTAAATAGTGCAAAAGTATTGCTTAAGTGAATACTTAAATAATTGTGTTACAGTGCTACAACGTGCAGCAGTGCACTTATAGTATGCATAAATGTGTAGCAAAATTTTCAGCAATATTTGTTTCTCTACAAAGTTGCCAAATTATTAATCAAGTTGCTACAATTCACCAATATTAGGATGTTAAGGGCCAGGTTAAACAAAGTGATTTGAGAGACTCCCAAGTTAGGGCAGGTATGCTGCCTCAAATACTGGTGCCAAACTAATATATAAAAAAAAGAAGCACAAGTGAGCTCCCATAAGCTCCGTCAACTCCCCTGACGCGTTTCGCCCATCCGGGCTTTGCATTGAGGCAGTGTCTAGGAAAAGATTTGGGGACGGGCCTTGGAATATTATATACATAAGCTAAAGCTCTTTGTATTTTTGCAACATCTTGCACCTGTGCTGGTGTTGCACAACTAGAGCCTTGCTTTTACACCTTTTAAAACAGTACCTTACACAGAATGGTGAATTAGCTATTTTTTTATTAAAGGGAGAATAAACACTTTGTAATTATAATACATTCATGTTGTGTCACTATAGCTTAACATTAAGTCTAATCATTTTTTTAAAACATAATTTATGCTTACCTGATCTATTAATTTCTTTCATGATGGTGAGAGTCCGTAAACCATAACCTGTGGGATTTAATTCCTCAACACTAAAAAATACCCATGAGGTTTTAATCCCTCCCAGTTTCCTGGACATCTCAGTGGAAGAACAAAGCAAGGTAAGGGAGGTACAAACTATAACTGCCATCAACCAAAAAATAAAATAATGGGTGGGTCTTGTGGGCTCTCACCACCATGAAATAAATTATGTTGCTGCCTTGCAAATTCGTTCTACAGAAGCCTTTTGAACACCCAAGAAGTGAAAACTGACATGGTAAAAAGGAGATTATGTGCTCTGATGGAGACTTACCCACCTTCAAGTAAGCTATATAGATGTGTTGTAGCCAGGAAGCTAAAGATACAACTTATGCCTTCTGACCCATAGGGTGACCCAAGAAATGAAAAAAACAAGGCAGAAGATTGCTTAAAGTCTTAAGTGGCTTGTAAATAATATTTCAAAGCTCTGAATACATCCAGGTTATGCAAAAGTTGTTTGTTAGATTTTCTTTCAGCACAGGACACAGAGGAACAACAAAGGACTTCAGCCACAAGGCATGGCAAAACAGCCAGCTCAGCTCTCTTCCCATTGAGATAAATAATTTCAGCTGCTTCATCAGAGAGAAAGCTATTAGCAATTGTTACGGTACCAACAGTGTACCAAGGTTAATATCAGATGAACAATGTCCTGCATAGGGAATCAGCAATTCACAACCCAGCCAGTTTCAGGTTTAAAACAGAATGACATTTATTAAAGGCTAGATGCCTAGTATTTATACAGGTTTGACACCCCCCCCCAGATGGGGGTTGAAAGACTGTTGTACATTACATGGAGGGAACAAGCCCTTTGACATGATACAATAGAATTATATTACTTAAACACTTCAACCACAAGACACTCTTGGCCCTTCTTATCACTTAGGCGTTTTCTCTGTGGAGGTGATCAAACAATAGAATGCTTAGCACTAATTAGATTATGGCTGGAGCCAGCAACTCTGTCTTTAGAAATTAGTTTCTTAGCTAAACACAATTAACTCCTTCAGTCCTGACAGAAGGGTCTGTCACATATCTCCCCCGTTGTGGAACACTCCGGCAGACCCGGCTTGACCCTTTGGCGGGTCAACCTGGGGATGACCGGACTAGGAGGTGGTAGGCATGTCAGTTTGCCAGGACAATCCATCTGTATTCCCGTTATGAGAGAGAATTCCTGTCCATACAAAGAAAGGTTCAACTTCCTCAGTGCCCAGACTAGGGCTGAACAGTCCGTCAAAATCCCATCAGCTTCTTTACGAGTTTTCTGTACCTGCTCTTTATAGGTATCCACAATCCCTTCATACTGACATAGGGTGCCCTTGAGTTGCTGCACCTCACTATGAGCCAGCGTCAGCTTCTCCTCAAGTGTCGCTAAGTTTGTCTTTAAGGTTTCATGTCCCACTCTCAAGCTGGTGTTTTCTGCAGTCTGTCGGTGCAGCTTGTCTAGCAGAGATTCACGTTCTAAACGTGCTTTTTCCTCTGCGCTCCTCTTCTCCTTCATCAGCGCATTGTAACGGGACCTCCACATATCAATAGCGGATAGAGATTTACTGAGCTCAGCGTCCTGGGGCTTAGCAGCAGGTGGGTCAGTCTCTGCTGCACGGATCTGGGCACGGGTAGTCACAGAGTTAACATCAGCGGGACCCATAGGAGCGTAGGCAGAAACAAGGGGGGCCAAGTCATTTCCAAGAAGAACATCAGCAGGTAAGTCCTTCTTGACCCCCACATTCACAGGTCTAGCGCCCACTCCCCAATCCAAATGTACCCTGGCAACAGGTAGGCTGAACACATCGCCCCTTGCTACCCTCACAGCCACAGTGTCTCCAGTGTACTGTTTCTCAGACACCAAGTTCTTTTGAAGCAAGGTCATGGTAGCACCAGTATCCCGTAGACCACTGACCTTCTTCCCATTCACTTTAACCAGTTGCCGGTTATTCCGGTGGGCAGCTTGCACAAGGTCTGCCTCATGTAGGATGCTCCAGCATTCTTGCGCCTCTACGTAGCGGGCCGCAGGCTGAGGATTACGTGGGATTCCGCCGGCAGGTCTTCTCCAGGACTGCGCTTGGTTCGCTGCGTTTAGGGGACACTCTGGTCTTTTGTGCCCTAGTTGCTTACATCCAAAGCATCGAATCGGTTGTGAGTAGCCCCGCGAATTGAACCGGGCTCTCTGAGGGTAGTTCGTGGCCGGAGGCCGTGTGGTATAGCGGTGCGCCGGGGTTTGGTAACTGGCAGCTGCTGGGGTGACTGGGGGTCTGTACTCCACTCTAGCAGGGGGCTTAGTGGTAGCAGTGTCCAGTTTGCGGGCATCCGTATACTCATCTGCCAAGCGAGCCGCTTCCTGCAGGGTGGAGGGTTTACGGTCCCGAACCCACTCTCGAACTCCTGCGGGTAACTTGTCGAAGCAATGTTCCAACAGGAATAGCTGCAGCACCTCTTCCCCAGATATGGCTTGGCACCCCGCTATCCAGTGAGCTGCTGTGCGGTGCACCTTACATGCCCACTCAAGGTAGGAATCTCCAGCTAATTTAACAGTGTCTCTGAACCGCCTCCGGTATGCCTCCGGTGTAACCGCATACCTGGAGAGCAGAGCCTTTTTTACAGTATTATAATCCCTGACTTCCTCATCTGGAATGGCCCGAAAAGCCTCTCTGGCCCGGCCGGATAATTTTCCAGATAATATCGTGACCCAGTCCTCTGCGGGTACCTTGTGTAGTGCACATTGCCTCTCAAAATCCGCAAGGTACCCATCAATCTCTCCTTCTGTTTCCAGGAAGTTTTTAAAAGCAGCAAAATTTACTTTTCTCTTTTCCATCTTAGTCAGTATTGTAATAATCCCCCTCTTCCTGAGGTTACTGGCTTGTGTAGTTGCTCTTCTGGGCGATAAGGTTCATTCCGTCGCTGCCACCAATGTTACGGTACCAACAGTGTACCAAGGTTAATATCAGATGAACAATGTCCTGCATAGGGAATCAGCAATTCACAACCCAGCCAGTTTCAGGTTTAAAACAGAATGACATTTATTAAAGGCTAGATGCCTAGTATTTATACAGGTTTGACACCCCCCCCCAGATGGGGGTTGAAAGACTGTTGTACATTACATGGAGGGAACAAGCCCTTTGACATGATACAATAGAATTATATTACTTAAACACTTCAACCACAAGACACTCTTGGCCCTTCTTATCACTTAGGCGTTTTCTCTGTGGAGGTGATCAAACAATAGAATGCTTAGCACTAATTAGATTATGGCTGGAGCCAGCAACTCTGTCTTTAGAAATTAGTTTCTTAGCTAAACACAATTAACTCCTTCAGTCCTGACAGAAGGGTCTGTCACAGCAATTTTATTAATTTATTTGGTCTGGATCTCCTCCATAGAATCAAGAGAAGCGGATACCTCCACAAGGTTGTCAAACCATTCTGACATAGCTGCAGCCATGCAAGTCATACGCCTAGCAGGGCAAAAGAAAAAGCCTGTCATTTGGAAGTGGTGCTTGTGGAAACGTTTAAACTTTTTAATCTATCAGGTCCTTAAAATGTACTATCCTCCAATAAATAGTAGCCTATTTGGCCAAGGTATAGATAGCTCCATCTATTTTAGGAATTATTTCCCAAACTTTAAGACACCTGAAACATGGATACCAATTCAGACAGACTAAAGAATTAGAAAAGAGGCAGCATGCTTAGGTGTAGTTTTAAATAACTAACATCTTAGTAGTTGGTTAACCTCTACAGTCGAGATGGGAACCAAATGTGTCTTCCTTCACCATGGATACTTGTGAAATGGGTCACAGAAGTCTTAGAATACATAGCAGGCAACAATTAAATCTCTGCAGAACATGAACATAAGCCTTAAATACAGGGGGTAGCTCTTGAGAGCCACTAGAACCAGAGGAGGGGAAGATCCCTGGTTGCTATGTATTATACAAAGGGATTACTCACCTAGCCCCTTAAGATACATGAGTCAATTGCTCAGCACATCTACCACATTACTGGGATAACTACGTTCCCAGAATTACAAAAAACAAACAATTGTCTCTCTGTGACACTAAGAACAGTAAAGTCCTGAGGTGAGAAGCTGCTCAATAGATCAACTGGGAAAAAACAGCACAAAAATGACAGACAGCACATGTAAAATGTTTGCCAGCATAACCTTAGAAAACAAAATTTATTGTTATCTGCTAAACTATTTTCTTTCTTGGTGGTGAGTCTACAACCTTACCCTTGGGATTACATTACCTGGCCACCAGAAGGAGGCAGACACACCCCACACCAGATCTTTCAAATATCCCTCTCACTCCCCTCTCTCTTTCTATAGCCAAGCAAAAAAAAAAGAAGAAAAAAAAAAAAAAGAAGAAGAATAGTAGGGTAAAGAGGTGCAATACTATATTACCACCACTTACTAAAAATGGACTCTCACCACCAAGAAAGTAAAGACTATCAGGTAATAATACATTTTCTTTATAATGGTGGTTAGAGTCCATGACCTTACTACTGGAAACTAATACCCAAGCTGTGAAGGACAAAAGGGAGGCACCTATTTACAGCCTGAATGACCTTCCTACCAAATGAAGCCTCCGCTGAGGCAAACACTTCAAAATAGAAAGATTTTGTGAACATATGTAAAGACCACCAAATAGCAGCCCCACAAATCTGTTCTACAGAGGCCTCATTTCTGAAAGCCCAAGACGTGAAAATGGAACGAGTGGAATGAGCAGTAATTCTGGTAGGAGGCCGCTAACCCGCCTCCAAGTAAGCCATGTGCATTAGGTTTCTCAACCAAAGAAACAGAAGTGGCTTTCTGACCCCTGCGCTTTCCAGAGTACAAATCAAATAAGCTTGAAAGACTGACGGAAATTATTTGTAGCTTCCAAATAGAATTTAAATGCCCTGAATACATCTAAGTTATGCAGAAGTCTCTCCTTAGAAGAAGACTTCAGGTTCGGGGCATAAAGAAGAAACAACAATTTCCTGATTAATGTTCACAGATGAGACTACATTCTAGAAAAAAAAACGTGAACTGTTCATAACACCGCCTTTATCCTGGTAAAAAAACAAGTAAGGAGGATCGCAAGATAAGGCAGACAATACTGAAACCCTCCGAGCTGAAGAAATAGCTAGTAAATTTTTTTTATAACTTTCCAGGATAAAATATTGATATCCAGTAAATGCATGGGCTCAAAAGGATGAAACTACAAAGCTCTCAGAACTAAGTTAAAGCTCCATGGAGGAAAAACTGGTTTAATAACAGGTCTGATTCCGACCAGATGCCTGAACAAAGGACTGAATATCAGGAAGATGAGCTAACTTCCTTTGAAGCAAAACAGAGAGCGCAGAAATCTGCCCCTTGATAGAACGGGCTGACAAACCCTTATCTAAACCATCTTGTAGTAATTGAAGGATAAGGGGAATGCTCACATAATGTCAATAATAACCTCTTTCAGAACACCAAGAAAGGTATACTTTTCACACTTTATGATACATCTTTCTCGTCACAGGTTTACGAGCCAGTATTAACATGTGAATTACAGAATTAGAGAAACCTCTCTGAGAAAGAATCAACCATTCAATCTCCATGCATTTAGGATGAGAGACTAAAGGCAGGATATCAGGATGGACCTTAAACCAGAATGTCTGGCCATTGAGGAAGATGCTACGGTGAAACACTGGACAACCTAACCAGATTGGCATACCAGGTCCTGCATGGCCACACTGGAGTTATGAGGATAGCGGACACCCTCTCCTGTTTGAGTTGGGCCACCTCTCTGGAGAGAAGAACAACTGGGGGCTATATGTAAACCAACTGATACTGCCAAGGAGCTGTCAAAGCATCCACCAGCTCTGCCTGAGGATCCCTTGATCTCAAACCGTACCTCGGAAGCTTGTGGTCCAGATGAGATGCCATTAAGTCTATCTCTGGAAGGCCCCAGTGAACTACCAGTTTGTTGAAGATTTCTTGATTGAGAGACCATTCCCCCAAGTGAAGAGTTCGACGACTAAGAAAATCTGCTTACCAGTTGTCCACTCCTGGGATGTGATTTGCCAAAATGGTGCACCTCTGCCTATTTCAGAATCTGAGATACCACCTGCATCACTAGAGAACTGTGGCTACCCCCTGATGGTTTATATATGCCACAGTCATTATATTGTCTGACTGATAGCGAATAAATTTGACCAAACAGAGTAGAGCCCAAGCCTGGGACCGAACAGAGTAGAGCTTAAGCCTTCAGAGCTTTAAAGATGGCTCTGAGCTCCAAGCCATTGACAGGCAAGGTCACCTTTTGAGATTACCACACTCGCTGCACCCTGCAACAACCCCAGACCACTCCCCTTCCAGATAGGCTGGTATTCGTGGTGATTATCTACCATGCCGGCCTGAGGAAACTCATAGCTCTGGAGAAGTCCACCAAGAGAGAGATTGTCTCGTAAGGTGGTCTAGATAAACTAATTGCAACAGATCCGAATGGTCACCATGCCACGGCCTCAGCAAGCACAATTTAAGAGGCCTTAGATGAAACCTTGAAAATAGTATAGTGTCTGATGCTGCCACCATGAGACCAACATCCATGCACTGATCTACTAAAGGATGAGACTGAAGCCTTTGACAGACTGCCTGAAGCTTGATCCTGTTTTGGTCTGTCTGCAGCTATTAAGCCATTTCTGAGTCTACGATGACAACCAGAAACTCTTGGCTGCATTGATCTTCCAGCAATGACTGAAGAAACCCAAGAAGTCTCCCTGTGTGAGAAGTTGCTAAAGGAAAAGATGGAGCTTGAACAAAGATATCGTCCAGATAGTGAGCCACCGCTACCCCTTGAGCCCGGATCACAAAGTATAGCTCCTAGAACCTTGGTAAAAAATGTGAGGAGCAGTAGCCAGACCAAAATGTAAGGCTAAAAACTGGTAATGTTTGTTTAAAAAGGCAAAACAAAGAAAATAATGGTGATCCGGATCAATCGGAATGTGGAGATATGCATATATCAGGTCTATTGTAGACATGAACTGTCCCTGAAGAACTAGAGGAAGAATTGATCTAATTGTTTCCATTTTAAAGGAATGAACCCTCAAGAACTTGTTCAAAATTTTTAAGTCCAAAATGGGTCTGAACTGTTCCTCCTCCTTCGGAAGTATGAAGAGGGTGGACTAAAATCCCTTCCCGTGGTTCACCACTGGTACAGGGACAATTACCCACATATCCTCTAGATCCTTCACACACTGAAAGAAAGCCATTCTCTTTTTTGGATGTCTGGAAATATGAGACACTGCTATCAGACCACTCAGAAAAAAAGCTCAATCTGCCCCCTACTAGAGAAGAGTCAGATGAAATATGCTTATGTTTACGCTTACTTGCAGACGGAATTGCAGCCATAGCCTAAGACACCCCTGACTAAGGGTTTTCTAAAGTCAGGCACAAAATCAGTCACTCCACCCTAAGTAACATAAACAGGGTAATGTTCTGCAGTAGGTGTATTAGGGGTCTGTAGAACAGAACATTGGCAGTTGTGGCAGAGTTGTGCAGGAGTACAAACTGACAGATTTACACAAACATTTATTAACAGGAATAAGTGATTCCATATCAGTAGTGGCAGTATTGGATTGCTCCATATTAAAAGCCATGTACACCCCTAAAGCTGCAAAGCTGCCAGTGACAAAATCAAATTAATGCTAAGGAATGTGATTTGAGCTCCAAAATACCAGTACCCAGTACCCAAAAATGAGAAGCACCCCGCTATACCATGCCTGTAGCTTCCCCAAGCAAAAAACAGCCTCCAAAAATTCTTGTCTAAAACCTTTAGACTTTAATCCCAAAAATGATTCTAGTATCCTTAGAATATAATAACACCCCCCCCCCCCACACACCTGATCTGAGGGTCTTACCCCCTCCTGATCTCCAGGCGGGGTCAGTGCAGGAAGCCGTCTGGTGCACAGCAGAGCCAATCGTGAAGAGACCAGGAAGCGTGCCAAAATGCTTTAATGTGGCGGGAAAGTACTTAACTCTTCCCTAACCACAGGAAAGTGATGATTAAAGCCTCTCCCGCTTTACCCTAACTAACCACTGCTGCCTTAGTACTTCCACACCTGACTGTCACCGGAGTGCTGAGGGAAGTGAGGTCTGCTGTGCCAGTGAAAACTTAAAGGGCCCATACACCCTAAATAAGTGTAAATAAAAGTTGAGCCCAAAGTAAAGTGTGGGTGGCTGCAAACCTCCTACCATCTTTAAGAAGCTATGAGAAAGGGTATCCAGGGTCCTCAGTCACCCAAACCAGTAAGTTTGTGTACAAACCTCCATGTGCACAGACTGCATCTCTACCTAGGATAGAGTAATTGGGAACTGAAATACCTAATGGCGGTATTAAGTACCCTAAGAGTGTTCAGTTCAACATAAACCTGCAATCCTTAACAGTGTGCATCTATAAAATAAAGCATTGCTTAGACATAACCCTTTGTGTAACTAACACCTAGGACTGTGCAGGGAAAAACACTGCAGAGGCAGAATCCCCTAGTGTAACTGACACATATTGACTATGCAGGGGGTACGTTAACCTGGTTAACAAGAAGAGACTTAGGAACTTCCCAGTGACAGCCATGGCTTTCCTGAGACAAGATCTTCCAGGAGAAGCATTATCAAACAAAGGCAGTACCCTCCTAACCCTCTCTTCCAGGAACTGTCCTTTGAGGGAAAATTTCTGACATTCTTCATATCTTCAGAGCACTTCTCTCCTTGCAGAGGCAAAGAACTACTGGGAGAGAGAGGGAAGTGGAAGTGATATTTGAAAGCTCTGGTGTGGGGTGTCTTTGCCTCCTTCAGGTAGCCAGGTCATATAATCCTAAGACTAAGGTCATAGACTCTCACCATTAGAAAGAAAGGTAGCAAGTGCTTACCAAACCCCTTGATGGTACACCACACACACACAGCAAAAGATGGCCATTATAATACAGAGGGAAGGAGAATACAACACATGAAGTGCACCCTTTCCTGATGTCCCCATCACTTACTGCAATGTTTTAGCAGTGATCAATGGCTATAAACTATTCAGTCTAAGCCCTAATTGAACTAAGAGCAACGTGTTACATTGTGCAGGCTTAAAAATGTGCTAATGCTATTTTTGACGATTTCTTAGAAACAATATTGGTAAAATACAAAGTCAGTCAAAAGTGTTTAATTGGAGTCAGATATGAGTAGCACTCTTCAGCAATGTGACTACTAAATAGTAATACATAGAATGGCCCCTGGAAGGTATAAAATGTACTGACTTGCAGCAACCTTCCACTACAGTAGCTTGTTAGTCTGCATCACAGCAAGGTGGCCCCCATCTGAAGTGCAAGCACATTCCTGGGATCTGTAATGAATCAGCATACTGTAGATTGTTGGCAGATGAATTCACACCTCTCCACACTAGGAGAGGATTCTCACTTTCCGTCTGAGTACTTCTGTCATCACTTTGTGCTAAGAGGCCTCAGATTGGTTAGAGAACTTGATCAATCTTCTTAAACTGAAGCATTTCTAAGTTTCACCTTCTTGGGTAGGGAAGTACAAAACTCCAAAAATGTTTGGGGTGTTTAGCCTCTGGCTGCTGGACAGGACTTTTATTCCAAATGTTATGAAAAAAAAAAAAGAAGCCAAGAAATTATATTTTTAAACAAATTTTGAATAATGGCCAAAACGCAGTAATATGTTTTAGCATTTATCAGCTTAGGGGCTTGCAAAACGCAACTAACCTTAAAAAACCACTTGGTAGTTCCAGATCACAGTTACAGGTTGTAAGAAACAAAACTACCTCAAAATCCCCACCTCCAGATGGAAAACAACAAGTTAAAACATGGTGACACTTGTAAAACATTTACAGACTCAAAATACAGTTATTCAAATCCATCTGAGGATGGAATGTTTGAAGATAGGATTAATTATTTCCATATAGTCTGGAAAAATGTCAAATCAATGGGGTTAATGACCATCTAATAAAACAAAAACTAGTCCCGAACCTTCAAAAATTTATACTTAAACATGTATCTATACATGGTTCTGAAGAAACTCCAAGATATGTAAAATAAAATTGTAAAAATAATTGTAAAAATAATAAAAATGATAAGTGAAGTTAACCTAAATGAATGAATGAATAAATAAATAAAATACTATCGGCTGGTATTAAGAGTCTTGCAGGTACAGGTGTACTGCTCACTTTTTTGGCCAGACTTGGAAATACCGCAAATCCACTTATGTCAATTGCGTATCCTATATTTTCAATGGGACTTGCATAGCGCCGGTATTACGAGTTTGACCAAAAGTGAGCGGTAAACCCTCTCCTTTCAAGACTGGTACCGCATTTTAAAGTCAGTAGTTAAGAGTTTTACACTACAACGCCGTAGCATAAAACTCTTAACTAAAGTGCTAAAAAGTAGACTAACACCCATAAATTACCTATTAACCCCTAAACCGAGGTCCTCCCACAACGCAAACACTAAAATAAATATTTTAACCCCTAATCTGCTGAACAGGACATCGCCGCCACTATAATAAAAATATTAACCCCTAAACCGTCACACTCCCGCATCGTAAATACTATTTAAATATTATTAACCCCTAATCTGCCGCCGCCATGTCGCCGCCACTATAATAAAGTTATTAACCCCTAAACCTAAGTCTAACCCTAACACCCCCTAACTTAAATATAATTTAAATAAATCTAAATAAAATTACTACAATTAACTAAATTATTCCTATTTAAAACTAAATACTTACATATAAAATAAACCCTAAGCTAGCTACAATATAACTAATAGTTACATTATAGCTAGCTTAGGGTTTAATTTTATTTTACAGGCAACTTTGTATTTATTTTAGCTAGGTAGAATAGTTATTAAATAGTTATTAACTATTTAATAACTATCTAGTTAAAATAAAGACAAATTTACCTGTAAAATAAAACCTAAAGTTACAATTACACCTCGACTTCGGCCCGGTTGGGTGAAGACGTCTCCCGGTAAGGTGATCTTTAGGGGGTTAGTGTTAGGTTTTTTTTAAGGGGGTATTGGGTGGGTTTTAGAGTAGGGTTGGTTGTGTGGGTGGTGGGTTTTAATGTTGGGGGGGGAATTGTAATTTTTTTTACAGGTAAAAGAGCTGATTACTTTGGGGCAATGCTCTGCAAAAGGCCTTTTTAATGGCTATTTGTAATTTAGTGTAGGGTAGGGCTTTTTTTTTATTTTGGGGGGGCTTTTTTATTTTGTTAGGGGGATTAGATTAGGTGTAATTAGTTTAAAAATCTTGTAATTTCTTTATTATTTTCTGTAATTTAGTGTGTTTTTTTTGTACTTTAGATCATTTTATTTAATTTAGGTAATTAATTTAATTATAGTGTAGTGTTAGGTGTAATTGTAACTTAGGTTAGGTTTTATTTTACAGGTAAATTTGTCTTTATTTTAACTAGGTAGTTATTAAATAGTTAATAACTATTTAATAACTATTCTACCTAGCTAAAATAAATACAAAGTTGCCTGTAAAATAAAAATAAACACTAAGCTAGCTACAGTGTAACTATTAGTTATATTGTAGCTATTTTAGGGTTTATTTTATAGGTAAGTATTTAGTTTTAAATAGGAATTATTTAGTTAATTGTAGTATTTTATTTAGATTTATTTAAATTATATTTAAATTAGGGTTAGACAGGTTTAGGGGTTAATAACTTTATTATAGTGGTGGCGACGTTGGGGGCGGCAGATTAGGGGTTAATAAAACAATTTATGCTTACCTGATAAATGTATTTGTCTTGTGATGTATCGAGTCCACGGATTCATCCTTACTTGTGGGATATTCTCCTCCCCTACAGGAAGTGGCAGAGAGAGCACCCACAGCAGAGCTGCCTATATAGCTCCCCCCTTAGCTCCACCCCCCAGTCATTCGACCGAAGGCTAGGAAGAAAAAGGAGAAACTATAGGGTGCAGTGGTGACTGAAAGTTTAAAAATAAAAATATATATGCCTGTCTTAATTAACAGGGCGGGCCGTGGACTCGATACATCACAAGAGAAATAAATTTATCAGGTAAGCATAAATTATGTTTTCTCTTGTAAGATGTATCGAGTCCACAGATTAATCCTTACTTGTGGGATACCAATACCAATGCTTTAGGACACGGATGAAGGGAGGGACAAGACAGGGACCTTAAACGGAAGGCACCACTGCTTGTAGAACCTTTCTCCCAAAAATAGCCTCCGAAGAAGCAAAAGTATCAAATTTGGAAAATTTGGAAAAAAGTATGAAACTAAGACCAAGTCGCCGCATTACAAATCTGTTTAACAGAAGCCTCATTTTTAAAAGCCATGTGGAAGCCACAGCTCTAGTAGAATGAGCAGTAATTCTTTCAGGAGACTGTTGGCCAGCAGTCTCATAAGCCAAACGGATGATGCTTTTCAGCCAAAAGGAAAGAGAGGTAGCCGTAGCCTTCTAACCTCTCCGCTTACCAGAATAAACAACAAACAATGAAGATGTTTGACGAAAATCTTTAGTTGCTTGTAAGTAGAACTTTAAAGCACAATAAAGCACAAACCACATCAAGATTGTGCAACAGACGTTCTTTCTTTGAAGGATTAGGACACAGTGAAAGAACAACAATCTCTTGATTGATATTCTTATAAGAAAACCTTAGGAAGAAACCCAGGTTTGGTACGCAAAACCACCTTATCTGCATAAATAAGATAAGGGGAATGACACTATAAAGCATATAGCTCAGAAACTCTTCGAGCCGAAGAGATAGCTACTAAAAACAAAGCTTTCCGAGATAGAAGCTTAATATCCATGGAATGCATAGGTTCAAACGGAACACCTTGAAGAACTTTAAGAACTAAAATTAGGCTCCATGGCGGAGCAACAGGTTTAAATACAGGCTTGATTCTGACCAAAGCCTGACTAAATGCTCGAACGTCTGGGACATCTGCCAGACGTTTGTGTAGAAGAATAGACAAAGCAGATATTTGTCCTTATAAGGAACTAGCTGATAATCCCTTCTCCAAACCTTCTTGGAGAAAAGACAATATTCTAGGAATCCTAATCTTACTCCATGAGTAACCTTTGGATTCACACCAATAAAGATATTTGCACCAAATCTTATGATAGATCTTCCTGGTGACAGGCTTTCTAGCCTGAATCAGGGTATCAATGACCGACTCAGAGAAACCACGCTTTGATAGAATCAGGCTTCAATCTCCAAGCAGTCAGATGCAGAGAAATTAGATTTGGATGCGTGAACAGACCTTGGATTAGAAGGTCCTTCCTCATTGGCAGAGTCCATGGTAGAACTAAGGACATGTCCACTAGGTCTGCATACCAAGTCCTGCGTGGCCACGCAGGTGCTATCATAATCACCGAAGCTCTCTCCTGCTTTATTCTGGCAACCAGACGTAGAAGGAGAGGAAATACATAGGCCAGATTGAAGGACCAAGGCACTGCTAGAGCATCTATCAGTACCGCCATGGGATCCCGGGACCTGGACCCGTAACGAGAAAGTTTGGCATTCTGACGGGACGCCATCAAATCCAATTCTGGTGTGCCCCATAGCTGAATCAGCTGGGCAAATACCTCCGGATGGAGTTCCCACTCCCCCAGATGAAAAGTCTAATGACTTAGGAAATCCGCCTCCCAGTTCTCTACTCCTGGGATGTGGATTGCTGAGAGATGGCAAGAGTGATCCTCTGCCCATCGGATTATTTTGGTTACCTCCATCATCGCTAGAGAACTCCTTGTTCCTCCTTGATGATTGATATAAGCTACAGTCGTGATGTTGTCCGACAGAAACCTGATGAATTTGGCCGCAGCAAGCTGAGGCCACGCCTGAAGCGCATTGAATATCGCTCTCAGTTCTAGAATATTTAGTGGGAGAAGAGATTCCTCCCGAGACCATAAGCCCTGTGCTTTCAGGGAGTTCCAGACTGCATCCCAGCCTAGCAGGCTGGTATATGTCGTTACAATGAGCCACTCTGGCCTGCGGAAACACATTCCCTGAGACAGGTGGTCCTGAGACAACCACCAGAGAAGAGAATCTCTGGTCTCCTGGTCCAGATGCAGTTGAGGAGACAAATCTGCATAATCCTCATTCCACTGTTTGAGCATGCATAGATGTAGTGGTCTGAGGTGTAGGCGGGCAAAAGGAACTATGTCCATTGCCGCTACCATGAGTCTGATTACCTCCATATACTGAGCCACTGATGGCCGAGGAATGGAAAGAATAGCTCGGCAAGTGGTTAAGAGCTTTGATTTTCTGACCGCCATCAGAAATATTTTCATTTCTACCGAGTCTATCAGAGTCCCTAGGAAGGAAACTCTTATAAGAGGGAAGAGAGAACTCTTTTTTATGTTCACCGTCCACCCGTTAGATCTCAGAAAAGCCAACACAATGTCTGTGTGAGACTTGGATAGCTGGAAAGTTGACGCCTGAAATAAGATGTCGTCTAGATAAGGCACCACTGCTATGCCCCGTGGTCGTAGAACCGCCATAAGGGACCCTAGCACCCTTGTGAAAATTCTGTGAATAGGGATGTGTAGATACGCATCCTTTAAGTCCACGGTGGTCATATATTGACCCTCCTGGATCAGAGGTAGAATAGACCGAATAGTCTCCATCTTGAATGATGGAACTTTGAGGAACTTATTTAGAATGTTGAGATCCAAGATTGATCTGAAAGTTCCCTCTTTTTTGGAAACCACAAACAGGTTTGAGTAAAAACCTAGCCCCTGTTCCTATTTTGGGACTGGGCGGATCAGCCCCATGGTATGTCGGTCTTCTACACAGCGTAAGAACGCCTCTCTTTTTGTCTGTTTACAGACAATCGAGAAATGTGAAAAGTCCCCCTTGGAAGAGAGCCTTTGAATTCCAGAAAATATCCCTGGGACACAATTTCTAAAACCCAGGGATTGTGAACAGCTCTTGCCCAAGCCTGAGTGAAGAGAGAGAGTCTGCCCCCTACTAGATCCGGTCCTGGATCGGGGGCTACCCCTTCATGCTGTCTTAGAGGCAGCTACAGGCTTCTTGGCCTGTTTACCCTTGTTCCAAGCCTGGTTAGGGCTCTAGACTGACTTGGATTGGGCAAAATTCCCCTCTTGCTTTGCAGCAGAGGAAGCTGAAGCGGGACCACTCTTGAAATTCCAAAATGAACGAAAATTATTTTGTTTGGTCCTCATCTTATTTGATCTATCCTGAGGGAGGGCATGACCTTTCCCTCCAGTGATGTCTGAAATAATCTCTTTCAGTTCAGGCCCGAATAGGGTCTTTCCTTTGAAAGGGATGTTCAAAAGTTTAGTATTAGATGACACATCAGCAGACCAGGATTTAAGCCATAACGCCCTGCGTGCTAAAATGGCAAAACACTGAATTCTTTGCCGCTAATTTAGCAAGTTGAAAAGCGGCATCTGTAATAAAAGAATTAGCCAATTTAAGGGCCTTAATTCTGTCCAAAATGTCTTCTAATGGAGTCTCCATCTGAAGAGCCTCTTCTAGAGCCTCAAACCAGAAAGCAGCTGCAGTAGTTGCAGGAACAATGCACGCAATAGGTTGAAGAAGAAAACCTTGATGAACAAAAATTTTCTTCAGGAGACCCTCTAATTTTTTATCCACAGGATCTTTGAAAGCACAACTGACTTCAATAGGTATAGTTGTACGCTTAGACAGAGTAGAAATAGCTCCCTCCACCTTAGGAACTGTCTGCCACGAGTCCCGCATGGTGTCAGATATGGGAAACATTTTCTTAAAAACAGGAGGGGGAATGAACGGAATACCTGGTCTATCCCACTCCTTAGCAATAATATTCACAATCCTCTTAGGGACTGGAAAAACACATCAGTGTAAACAGGAACCTCTAAGTATTTATCCATCTTACACAATTTCTCTGGGACCACTATAGGGTCACAATCATCTAGAGCCGCTAATACCTCCCTGAGCAACACGCGGAGGTGTTCAAGCTTAAATTTAAATGATGCAATTTCAGAGTTAGACTGAAGTAACGCCTTCCCTGAATCAGAGAAGTCACCCACAGATATATAAGCGGAGGTGTTCAAGCTTAAATTTAAAGGCCGTCATATCAGAATCTGTCTGAGGAAGCGTCTTTCCTGAATCAGAAATTTCTCCCTCAGATAACAAATCCCTCACCCCTACCTCAGAGCATTGTGAGGGCATATCAGATACGGCTACTAAAGCATCAGACTGCTCAGCATTTGTTCTTAACCCAGAGCTGTCCCGCTTTCCTTGAAAACCAGGCAGTCAGGATAAAAGCTCTGTGAGGGTTGTATTCATAACTGTGGCCATGTCTTGTAAAGTAAATGAACTCGACGCACTAGAGGTACTTGGCGTCACTTGTGCGGGCGTTACTGGTTGTGACACTTGGGGAGAGCTAGATGTTAAACCCTCATTTCCTTCTATTGCTCTATTTTTAAGTGCTAATATATGTTCTTTATAATTTATAGACATATCAGTGCAAGTGGGACACATTCTAAGAGGGGGTACCACAATGGGTTCCAAACATATTGAACAAGGATTTCCCTTGGTGTCAGACATGTTAAACAGGCTAGTAATGTAACAAGCAAGCTTGGAAAAGACTGTAATCAAAGTAAATAACACTTAGAAATAAAACGGTACTGTGCCTTTAAGAGAAAAAACGCTGCACAAATTCTGCAAAACAATGTAAAAAAGCAGTAAACATAATGAAATTTTTACAGTAGTATCTTACAGCCTTAGTAACTTTGCACAGCTATGCAAATAAACAATTAACCCCTTAATGGCAAAACCGGATTGAAAAAACATCAAAACCAGTAAAAAAGACTTTCAGCACCTTGACGCAGTTCTGCTGTGGCTCCTACCTGCCCTTCAGAACGATTTGTGGGAAAAAAACTTCTTTTACAGCCCTCAAACACAGCAGGAACCTCTGGAGAAGCAGAAGTCTCAGAGGAAAAGGAACTGCACAACTGAGGCACGAAAATAGGCCCCTCCCACCTCACTCAATGTTTTGAGGCCTAACAGACAAACACTAGAGTGTCTCTAAATTAACCATGTGGGTTAGAAAACTCAAAAACAAGCCACAATGACCCCTTTAGTCCCTTCAAAAAAACGTTATAATTGCATCATTCACTGAATAAACAAAAACGTTTTTTCCTAACAGTGTCACCAATAACTAATGAGCCCTTCATGCAAGCTGAAATTCCTATCCAAGTGTCTGAATACAGCTTACCCTTCCCTTATGGGGATATTGCCAGCCTTTTCTAGAAATAAGACAGTCTGCCTAGAAAAAAATAGACTGAACATACCTTAATGCAGTTTAGCCTGCAAACTGTTCCCCCAACTGAAGTTTTCCTGTACTCTTCAGCCCTTGTGAGAACAGTAGTGGATCTTAGTTACAAAATGCTAAGATCATCATCCTCCTTGCAGAAACTTCATCCCTTTTCTGCCAGAGAGTAAATAGTACTCACCGGTACCATTTAAAATAACAAACTTTTGCTTGAGAAAATTCACCACACTCCTCTTTGCCCTTCCTAGCAGTTAAGCAGGCAGAGAGAATGACTGGGGGGTGGAGCTAAGGGGGGAGCTATATAGGCAGCTCTGCTGTGGGTGCTCTCTCTACCACTTCCTGTAGGGGAGGAGAATATCCCACAAGTAAGGATGAATCCATGGACTCAATACATCTTACAAGAGAAATGTAGTTAGGTTGCGGCGACATTGGGGGCGGCAGATTAGGGGTTAATAACTATAATGTAGGTGTCGGCGATGTTGGGGGCAGCAGATTAGGGGTTCATAAGTATAATGTATGTGGCGGTGGTGTCCGGAGCGGCAGATTAGGGGTTAATAATATAATGTAGGTGTCAGCGATGTCGGGGGCGGCAGATTAGGGGTTAATAAGTGTAAGATTAGGGGTGTTTAGACTCGGGGTTCATGTTAGGGTGTTAGGTGTAGACATAACTTATTTCCCCATAGGAATCAATGGGGCTGCGTTAGGAGCTTTACGCTGCTTTTTTGCAGGTGTTAGGTTTTTTTCAGCCGGCTCTCCACGTTCAGCCAGCTCACAGCTAACGTAAGCAGCGCTCGTATTGAGGTGAGATGTGGAGCAAAATTTTGCTCTTTGCTCACTATTTTGCGGTTAACGCCGGGTTTCTAAAAACCCGTAATACCAGCGCTGTTTGTAAGTGAGCGGTGAGCTTAAACTGCTCTTTAGCACCGCACAGATTCTAACGCAAAACTCGTAATCTAGGTGTATGCAACTTTGTGGGTCAGTATTAGTGTGGATAAACATGTCAGATAAATAAAAATATTTAAAATACTAACAGAATGAAGGAATGAGACTCCCAAGACGTCATAAAACTTAAAATTATGCTTACCTTATAATTTTCTTTTCTTCTGACGGGGAGAGTCCACAGCTGCATTTATTACTTTTGGGAATTCAGAACCTAGACACCAGGAGAAGGCAAAGACACCCCAGCCAAAGGCTTAAATACCTCCCTCACTTCCCTCATCCCCCAGTCATTCTGCCAAGGGAACAAGGAACAGTAGGAGAAATATCAGGGTGAAAAAGGTACCAGAAGAATAAAAAATGAAATAAATGGCTGCCCCATATAAAAACATGGGCGGGAGCTGTGGACTCTACCCGTCAGAAGAAAAGAAAATTATCAGGTAAGCATAATTTAAGTTTTTCTTCTTAAACGGGGAGAGTCCACAGCTGCATTCATTACTTTTGGGAAACAATACCCAAGCTAGAGAGGACACTAAATGAAAAAAAGTGCGGGTAGACGAGGTGGCCGATTCGGAGGGCACCACAGCCTGAAACTACCCAAACACCTGACAAAAACTGTTTTACCAGAAAAAGAAGGATAAAACAAGAAAGGACCATCAGTTAAAACCAGCAAGGCCCTAGATAGAGACAGCTCAGAATCAGTAGATTCCACCGAGCACAAAGCCTCAGAGGAGACAAGTCCCGCAGGCTCTAAGCCCACACTTAAACTTACCCCCGACCCGAGGGAAGGGGACCTCCACATACCTCCTGAAGGGAAGAGGAAGAAAAAGAAGAACTCAACAAAATATCTAAAGACCAATAAACTAAAAGGAACCTTAGCCGAACTCAGAGCGCGAAACCAGAGTTGCATCAGGACAAAAACGCATAGAGAACTGACTCCACCGACTGAACAGAGAGAAGGGAGGAAAAAGCCCCTACCCCTATCTGAACGGAAGTCCAAGGTACCATGTAATGTCCCAACCCTGGAGACCTACAGAGGCAAGGTAGACCCCATCCCTCACAAAGCGTGCAATCCGCACCTGTGAAAGAGCGACTGAAGGATAAAAACCACTTAGCGTGCTCCAGATGAAGCCACAACAGAAGTCAAGCAGATACCAGCCGTTAACACTAGTCAACTTGCTAGGAACTGCACAAGGACTCCCACAGAGGAAAAATTCCAAAAGAGTGCAGACACCCACTCCCTCCCAGGAAAAACAAGGAAGTAGGAGAGCCTCCAAAACCAGCAGAGAAAACCCCCTGCTGAGGAAGGAAACACAGCGAAACCTCCCCTAAGGAGGGATTACAAGATCTAGATAAGATACGCGGTCAAGGCTCAACCGAGCAGACAGACCTCTGACCCCCTATACGAGGCAACGGACTCAGCACCAAAGCAACTGGCAATGTCCGAAAGCAGGGAAATAAACAATTCCCCGGACCACCGAGATCCTCAGTAAGGAAAAAAGGAGAACTAAATTGAATGGTACCATGTGTAGAGCAAACTCCACCATTTGCTAACAAGACTGCCATGCTAACCAACTAAGCTATGACAAAACATAGGACGAGCTTGGGCTCCAGGACCCAGACACAGATCCTTTCCCTACAAGAGGGGACACTATTAGGTCAAAAAGATACAACACTGAAACAACAGTGACGGCACAATACCAGAATCCAAGCCTTCATGACATCCTGCACGCAAGGCAGGGGGGACCCCACTGCACAGAGGAAGACCTCCGGGGCACTAGGTGGATTCTGTGGTGTGCCCCAATCTCTCTAAGGGGAGGAGAAAAGCAAAATATAACCGCTCACCCGCCCACAGGAGTGTGTGGCAGGAGACAGACGGCAAAGTCAATACTGATTGTAGAGGAACCATCCGGCTGCAACAGCTGGCCCAGTAGAAAAACAAAGCCATTGAGCACACATTTAAGGTGCAAACTCTGCAACAGATTGCGACTGCAATCTCCCGCTTGCTAGGCAGCTAAACTACCCATCAAGCTATTTCTAAGTCTCCTATAAGAGACAAACAAAACCACCTGAAAGGACAAGTGGAAGTCTCAGAACCGGAAGGACTTAACCACCCAGGACCCATCTATGAGATCCGGTCAGACATCCAAGACAAGAACATGTCCGGAAAACTGGACATCTGGAAACTGGAGCTGGCCACAAGGTATTAACCCCTGAGAAACCATAGGGATACCTCATACGGAGAACCGTACCCTAGAAGATGCAACCACAGCCACATCCAAAAGGTCCTTGGACACTGGGCATTCACTAAGCATCCCAGAGACAGAGAGCATAACTCCTAAAGGCTCGAGGGACAACACCAAGTCCAATACTAAGGAGCAGACAAGAAATAGAACTCAAAACTAGATAATCCAGTTTGAGAAGATAAAATAGTCTCCAAACAATCCTTTCAGGATCAACCTCCCGGAAACCCCCACAGCTCAAGGAATTAACGATGGACGAGCCTCACAATTCCTGGCGAGCGACAGATCAAACCGAGACGTCTTAAGTAAGGGCAGCTCCATAAAAAACGGAGACAAATGCATTCTCCAGAGCCCCAAAAACATTGGAGCAGACGAGAAACAGTAGAAGGAAGAAAAAAGGCCATAAATGCCCAAACTTCCCGAACAGATGACCCTCCAACCAGCCCCAAGAAGGGTAAAAAAGAAGCCTAAGACACCTCGACCCCTTAATTAAGAGTTACTGTCATCAAGGCTTCAAAAATGACAATCCAATAAGAATACCATAGAGGAGATTTTAAAAAAAAAAAAAAAAAAAAAAAAAAATCGCCCCAACCTGGTACCTCCGATGTCCAAGGAGTCAGCTAAACCTCCAGTCCCATTGGCAATGGAGAACCCTAGCTCCGAGGCCAAAGGACCGCCAGAACCGCCAGAGTAATCTATAGCAGTATCCACTTCTGGAACCCCGCCAACAATCAGGAACAGGACAATGAGGACAATCCCTCTGATGTCCAAAACGAGAACCAGCCTTGACGTCTAGGAATGAAAAGGCTCCCTCTACCATGTTTTAGCCCTGCAAGGGGCAGAGCCTTAAAAAATTATTGAAAACTCATGGATGTTCCTCTCCACTCGATTTGAAGAGAAACCAGAGTATAACAAACTCCTCATCCGAGTGAGCAACCCACCACCCAACCAGGTCAGCCAGTTATACCAGCACCACGTGGATGATATAGACAGAAATTGGCGCCCGACCAGAACCAGCATGCTACATAGGGCACTCGGAACTGACCCAGGCCACAGAAAAGTCGAAAGGAACAAAAGGAACTATAGACATAACAATGTACTAACACCTTAACATGCAGCTTCCGCGGGACCAGCCAATCAGAGACCCCATTCTCCGGAAGCTCAGAACTGGAATAAGATACCCCAAAAAGAAAGGTAAATTGAAGACAAAGGAGATTAACTTCATCCCCACACGTCTAACCCAGCTTGCCGTCTGGAACAGAAGACCGAGGATCTCTCAACCCATTAGGATTGGGATTCTCCAGCACTGCCAAAACATGCCACAATAGGACATGAAGGTGCGCCAGTCCATAACGAAAAGCAAGACTTACCTCCGCCGGGGCAACTGACGAGCCTGACCCAGAGGGTTGGGCCCCTGAAGCTTCAAAGGAAACTGCTTCCCCAGATGGCTGATCTGACCCAGATGATCCCACGCCTGATGATCCCTGGTTAACAGAATACGGACAGTATCTTAGCAACACCTCCCTCCCTGGAAGCTGTAAATGCGCCAACGCCAAAGATATGGCCATGCGGAACCATGCTGTAACCTCTGGAGGAAACAAGCCGCCTTTAGGCATTAGGGACACTTGCTTGTGTAGCTAAAGAAGGTACTAGGGCACACGCCTCACAAGACATGATATCCCCAGGGGCGGATGGCTCAGTGGACTCTAAGTTCCCTGTTGCGGGAGAAGAGAGCACTCTAAAGCAGCATTCGGAACATAACTGATGGGCATGGATTACCTGGGTCATTTCATAGTCTTCGCAAGAAGTAGAATCTGAATCAGAGACATCCGTCTCCAAAAAAATCAGAATCCTCCATAACTTGGTGATAGAAATTAGGGATAGAAAAAAATAAAAACGGCACCTTACACCCCCAATGGCTGGGGCACTCACCACCTCCTGTGACCCAGACAACTAGCGAAACAGACTCTCTTCGTCACCACGCAGTCAGGAATATGGAAATGGAAAACAGAACGTGATCACGCCTAGTCACAAGGTACACCGTGCAGGCCAGAGAAATGTGCGCCATGGCCACAAGGGCCACGCAGCCTGACAAAAAACATAATTTATGTAAGAACTTACCTGATAAATTCATTTCTTTCATATTAACAAGAGTCCATGAGCTAGTGACGTATGGGATATACATTCCTACCAGGAGGGGCAAAGTTTCCCAAACCTTAAAATGCCTATAAATACACCCCTCACCACACCCACAAATCAGTTTAACGAATAGCCAAGAAGTGGGGTGATAAGAAAAAAAGTGCGAAGCATATAAAATAAGGAATTGGAATAATTGTGCTTTATACAAAAAAACCACCACAAAAAAGGGTGGGCCTCATGGACTCTTGTTAATATGAAAGAAATGAATTTATCAGGTAAGTTCTTACATAAATTATGTTTTCTTTCATGTAATTAACAAGAGTCCATGAGCTAGTGACGTATGGGATAATGACTACCCAAGATGTGGATCTTTCCACACAAGAGTCACTAGAGAGGGAGGGATAAAATAAAGACAGCCAATTCCTGCTGAAAATAATCCACACCCAAAATAAAGTTTAACGAAAAACATAAGCAGAAGATTCAAACTGAAATCGCTGCCTGAAGAACTTTTCTACCAAAAACTGCTTCAGAAGAAGAAAATACATCAAAATGGTAGAATTTAGTAAAAGTATGCAAAGAGGACCAAGTTGCTGCTTTGCAGATCTGGTCAACCGAAGCTTCATTCCTAAACGCCCAGGAAGTAGATACTGACCTAGTAGAATGAGCTGTAATTCTCTGAGGCGGAATTTTACCCGACTCAACATAGGCAAGATGAATTAAAGATTTCAACCAAGATGCCAAAGAAATGGCAGAAGCTTTCTGGCCTTTTCTAGAACCGGAAAAGATAACAAATAGACTAGAAGTCTTACGGAAAGATTTCGTAGCTTCAACATAATATTTCAAAGCTCTAACAACATCCAAAGAATGCAACGATTTCTCCTTAGAATTCATAGGATTAGGACATAATGAAGGAACCACAATTTCTCTACTAATGTTGTTGGAATTCACAACCTTAGGTAAAAATTCAAAAGAAGTTCGCAACACCGCCTTATCCTGATGAAAAATCAGAAAAGGAGACTCACAAGAAAGAGCAGATAATTCAGAAACTCTTCTAGCAGAAGAGATGGCCAAAAGGAACAAAACTTTCCAAGAAAGTAATTTAATGTCCAATGAATGCATAGGTTCAAACGGAGGAGCTTGAAGAGCTCCCAGAACCAAATTCAAACTCCAAGGAGGAGAAATTGACTTAATGACAGGTTTTATACGAACCAAAGCTTGTACAAAACAATGAATATCAGGAAGAATAGCAATCTTTCTGTGAAAAAGAACAGAAAGAGCGGAGATTTGTCCTTTCAAAGAACTTGCGGACAAACCCTTATCTAAACCATCCTGAAGAAACTGTAAAATTCTCGGTATTCTAAAAGAATGCCAAGAAAAATGATGAGAAAGACACCAAGAAATATAAGTCTTCCAGACTCTATAATATATCTCTCGAGATACAGATTTACGAGCCTGTAACATAGTATTAATCACGGAGTCAGAGAAACCTCTTTGACCAAGAATCAAGCGTTCAATCTCCATACCTTTAAATTTAAGGATTTCAGATCCGGATGGAAAAAAGGACCTTGCGACAGAAGGTCTGGTCTTAACGGAAGAGTCCATGGTTGGCAAGATGCCATCCGGACAAGATCCGCATACCAAAACCTGTGAGGCCATGCCGGAGCTATTAGCAGAACAAACGAGCATTCCCTCAGAATCTTGGAGATTACTCTTGGAAGAAGAACTAGAGGCGGAAAGATATAGGCAGGATGATACTTCCAAGGAAGTGATAATGCATCCACTGCCTCCGCCTGAGGATCCTGGGATCTGGACAGATACCTGGGAAGTTTCTTGTTTAGATGAGAGGCCATCAGATCTATCTCTGGGAGCCCCCACATTTGAACAATCTGAAGAAATACCTCTGGGTGAAGAGACCATTCGCCCGGATGCAACGTTTGGCGACTGAGATAATCCGCTTCCCAATTGTCTACACCTGGGATATGAACCGCAGAGATTAGACAGGAGCTGGATTCCGCCCAAACCAAAATTCGAGATACTTCTTTCATAGCCAGAGGACTGTGAGTCCCTCCTTGATGATTGATGTATGCCACAGTTGTGACATTGTCTGTCTGAAAACAAATGAACGATTCTCTCTTCAGAAGAGGCCAAAACTGAAGAGCTCTGAAAATTGCACGGAGTTCCAAAATATTGATCGGTAATCTCACCTCCTGAGATTCCCAAACTCCTTGTGCCGTCAGAGATCCCCACACAGCTCCCCAACCTGTGAGACTTGCATCTGTTGAAATTACAGTCCAGGTCGGAAGAACAAAAGAAGCCCCCTGAATTAAACGATGGTGATCTGTCCACCACGTTAGAGAGTGTCGAACAATCGGTTTTAAAGATATTAATTGATATATCTTCGTGTAATCCCTGCACCATTGGTTCAGCATACAGAGCTGAAGAGGTCGCATGTGAAAACGAGCAAAGGGGATCGCGTCCGATGCAGCAGTCATAAGACCTAGAATTTCCATGCATAAGGCTACCGAAGGGAATGATTGAGACTGAAGGTTTCGACAAGCTGTAATCAATTTTAGACGTCTCTTGTCTGTTAAAGACAGAGTCATGGACACTGAATCTATCTGGAAACCCAGAAAGGTTACCCTTGTTTGAGGAATCAAAGAACTTTTTGGTAAATTGATCCTCCAACCATGATCTTGAAGAAACAACACAAGTCGATTCGTATGAGACTCTGCTAAATGTAAAGACTGAGCAAGTACCAAGATATTGTCCAAATAAGGAAATACCACAATACCCTGTTCTCTGATTACAGACAGAAGGGCACCGAGAATTTTTGTGAAAATTCTTGGAGCTGTAGCAAGGCCAAACGGTAGAGCCACAAATTGGTAATGCTTGTCTAGAAAAGAGAATCTCAGGAACTGATAATGATCTGGATGAATCGGAATATGCAGATATGCATCCTGTAAATCTATTGTGGACATATAATTCCCTTGCTGAACAAAAGGCAATATAGTCCTTACAGTTACCATCTTGAACGTTGGTATCCTTACATAACGATTCAATAATTTTAGATCCAGAACTGGTCTGAAGGAATTCTCCTTCTTTGGTACAATGAAGAGATTTGAATAAAACCCCATCCCCTGTTCCGGAACTGGAACTGGCATAATTACTCCAGCCAACTCTAGATCTGAAACACAATTCAGAAATGCTTGAGCTTTCACTGGATTTACTGGGACACGGGAAAGAAAAAATCTCTTTGCAGGAGGTCTCATCTTGAAACCAATTCTGTACCCTTCTGAAACAATGTTCTGAATCCAAAGATTGTGAACAGAATTGATCCAAATTTCTTTGAAAAAACGTAACCTGCCCCCTACCAGCTGAACTGGAATGAGGGCCGTACCTTCATGTGAACTTAGAAGCAGGCTTTGCCTTTCTAGCAGGCTTGGATTTATTCCAGACTGGAGATGGTTTCCAAACTGAAACTGCTCCTGAGGACGAAGGATCAGGCTTTTGTTCTTTGTTGAAACGAAAGGAACGAAAACGATTGTTAGCCCTGTTTTTACCTTTAGATTTTTTATCCTGTGGTAAAAAAGTTCCTTTCCCACCAGTAACAGTTGAAATAATAGAATCCAACTGAGAACCAAATAATTTGTTTCCCTGGAAAGAAATGGAAAGTAGAGTTGATTTAGAAGCCATATCAGCATTCCAAGTCTTAAGCCATAAAGCTCTTCTGGCTAAGATAGCCAGAGACATAAACCTAACATCAACTCTAATAATATCAAAAATGGCATCACAGATAAAATTATTAGCATGCTGGAGAAGAATAATAATATCATGAGAATCACGATTTGTTACTTGTTGCGCTAGAGTTTCCAACCAAAAAGTTGAAGCTGCAGCAACATCAGCCAATGATATAGCAGGTCTAAGAAGATTACCTGAACACAGATAAGCTTTTCTTAGAAAAGATTCAATTTTTCTATCTAAAGGATCCTTAAACGAGGTACCATCTGACGTAGGAATGGTAGTACGTTTAGCAAGGGTAGAAATAGCCCCATCAACTTTAGGGATTTTGTCCCAAAATTCTAACCTGTCAGGCGGAACAGGATATAATTGCTTAAAACGTTTAGAAGGAGTAAATGAATTACCCAATTTATCCCATTCTTTGGAAATTACTGCAGAAATAGCATTAGGAACAGGAAAAACTTCTGGAATAACCGCAGGAGCTTTAAAAACCTTATCCAAACGTATAGAATTAGTATCAAGAGGACTAGAATCCTCTATTTCTAAAGCAATTAGTACTTCTTTAAGTAAAGAGCGAATAAATTCCATCTTAAATAAATATGAAGATTTATCAGCATCAATCTCTGAGATAGAATCCTCTGAACCAGAAGAGTCCAAAGAATCAGAATGATGGTGTTCATTTAAAAATTCATCTGTAGAGAGAGAAGATTTAAAAGACTTTTTACGTTTACTAGAAGGAGAAATAACAGACAAAGCCTTCTTTATGGATTCAGAAACAAAATCTCTTATGTTATCAGGAACATTCTGCACCTTAGATGTTGAGGGAACTGCAACAGGCAATGGTACATTACTAAAGGAAATATTATCTGCTTTAACAAGTTTGTCATGACAATTATTACAAACAACAGCTGGAGGAATAGCTACCAAAAGTTTACAGCAGATACACTTAGCTTTGGTAGATCCAGCAGGCAGTGATTTTCCTGTAGTATCTTCTGGCTCAGATGCAACGTGAGACATCTTGCAATATGTAAGAGAAAAAACAACATATAAAGCAAAATAGATCAAATTCCTTATAAGACAGTTTCAGGAATGGGAAAGAATGCCAAATATCAAGCTTCTAGCAACCAGAAGCAAATGAAAAATGAGACTGAAATAATGTGGAGACAAAAGCGACGCCCATATTTTTTAGCGCCAAATAAGACGCCCACATTATTTGGCGCCTAAATGCTTTTGGCGCCAAAAATGACGCCACATCCGGAACGCCGACATTTTTGGCGCAAAATAACGTCAAAAAATGACGCAACTTCCGGCGACACGTATGACGCCGGAAACGGAAAAGAATTTTTGCGCCAAAAAAGTCCGCGCCAAGAATGACGCAATAAAATGAAGCATTTTCAGCCCCCGCGAGCCTAACAGCCCACAGGGAAAAAAGTCAAATTTTTGAGGTAAGAAAAATATGATAATTCAATGCATAATCCCAAATATGAAACTGACTGTCTGAAAATAAGGAAAGTTGAACATTCTGAGTCAAGGCAAATAAATGTTTGAATACATATATTTAGAACTTTATAAATAAAGTGCCCAACCATAGCTTAGAGTGTCACAGAAAATAAGACTTACTTACCCCAGGACACTCATCTACATGTTTGTAGAAAGCCAAACCAGTACTGAAACGAGAATCAGTAGAGGTAATGGTAAATATAAGAGTATATCGTCGATCTGAAAAGGGAGGTAAGAGATGAATCTCTACGACCGAAAACAGAGAACCTTATGAAATAGACCCCGTAGAAGGAGATCACTGCATTCAATAGGCAATACTCTCTTCACATCCCTCTGACATTCACTGCACGCTGAGAGGAAAACCGGGCTCCAACTTGCTGCGGAGCGCATATCAACGTAGAATCTAGCACAAACTTACTTCACCACCTCCCTTGGAGGCAAAGTTTGTAAAAACTGATTTGTGGGTGTGGTGAGGGGTGTATTTATAGGCATTTTAAGGTTTGGGAAACTTTGCCCCTCCTGGTAGGAATGTATATCCCATACGTCACTAGCTCATGGACTCTTGTTAATTACATGAAAGAAAAGGCTGTTATGTACCGATATAGCCACGAGACCAAGTGTCACTACACATTAGCAGAATCCCACTGAGACCCTGACTTCTTTGTTTACATTATATTTACACATCGAAGTAAAATGAAATAATCTTACCGGAATCTATGCCGTGGAACAGGAACACGGCCCTTCAAATGTGACAGCCTCACTTCTGACATGGACTTGAGTGAAGAAAGCAGGCAGTGAAACTCGTCAATGCTGATTGCTAAGGAGCTGTTAACATGAGTCGGGATGGTTTCGAAAAAAAACCGGACTCTAACATTCATCCATGCTCTCACTGAAAGGCTGACAGGATTACTTAAAACCCCAGTCCCATTTCGAAGAGTACTACCCTCCATAAGAGACTATCTTAAATCTTCTTTAAGATCTTCTTAAAACTTTTGACACTTCCCTGCCAACCTCCTGTGACAAAAGGCAAAAAATTACTGGGGATGAGGGAAGTGGGGGAGGTATTGAAGCCTTTGGCTGGGGTGTCTTTGCCTCTTCCTGGTGGCCAGGCTCTGAATTCCCAAACGCAATGAATGCAGCTGTGCACTCTTCCCATTTAAGAAGAAAAAGGTCTTAGTGTGAAGAATGAAAAAAGGTAAGTTAAGTATTCACTTGAAAACTGCCATCACTGAGCAGATGAAAATTGCAGCTGCACATATATGTGGCCTACTGGTGGGCATTTGTCAGGTACAGAAAAAAAAGACCTAATTTATGCTTACCTGATAAAAAAAATTTATTTCTTGGCAGTAAGAGTCCACAAAATCCATTCATAACCTATGGGAAATACTTCACCTGGCCACCAGGAGGCAGCAAAGACAACACAAACAAAGCATTAAATATCCCTCCCACTTCCCTTATCCTCTCAGTAGTTCAAGCTGAGGATAAGGAAAAGGGGTGGTGTCATAAGACAGCCGCCACTACATTTAATCGGGGCGGGTACGTGAACTCTCACTGCCAAGAAAGAAAATAATTTATCAGATAAGCGTAGATTATGCTTTCTCGCTTTTTTTTGGAAACTATTTTTATTGAGGTATTTGCAATTTACAGTAAGAGGCAAAGAAACAGAAACGTAGAATCAGTAACAGGATAATAACCCGTGATACATTGCACAATTAAGGAGGAGCATGGAGAACTAACAGCAAGCAGGGGATCAGCGCCCGGCATATTTAAAGGGACAGTCTAGTCCAAAACAAACTTTCATTATTAAGATAGGGCATGTAATTTTTTTTTTTAATCAAAAATTTTTATTGAGACAAATGCACAGGTAAAACAATAGTGCTGTATCAAGATCACGAGTACAAGTCATTAATAAATCAGTTTAACAAATAAACTAGTAAACAAGTATGAACCACTGAAAAATGAGATATAAGAATATGCACAATATATAAAACCAAGGGTCTCTTTTTTTTTTTAGGGGTTTAGCGTAAGATATATTGCAAGTAGCTTTTTCAATAATAGGTGGTGAGGCAATAGTAAGGGGAGTTATTTAAAGAGAAAATGGGAAAGACTTTGAGTGAGGAGGAGAGAAATCGAGGTTTCAGCTACTTGCAAAATGGGTTGAGTGTTATTATGTTGTGGGAAAAGGGGGATGGCAGCGGGCCAGAGCCGCTTAGGTTAAAAACAAAACGGTAGAGGATCAAGAGATAGTAGTAGTATGTCAAAAATATCTGTATAGTGAATTGTATTAGAGGAGATGAGAAGCTTGGTGGGGAGGATGGAAGGGGAGAGGAGGAGGGGGCGGAGCCAATAAGGTGTCGCCCACAATAAGATGGGCGTGAGGATCAACTAAAGGGTAAAGGAAGAGTAGATAGGAGTTTCTGTATAAAGAGAGTAAGTAATCAATAGGAGCTAGGGAAAATGAGAATGAAGTATAGGGTGTGATAGAGGTGAGAGGTGTCATATACGACACCCCCCCAGTGACAATAGGTGAGTTAGTCGGACAAGAGCAGGGAGGTATGGGTTCGCTGGTGTACTTACAAGGGGGTGTGGATGAGGAAGAGAAGAATAAGTATGCAAAGAAAAAAGATAATAGGAGGTCAATTATGGGGACAGATAATATGAAGAGGGTATATAAATGGTATCAGGAGGTATCTAACAGTTGTCACAAATATTTTCTATGAATAACAGACCATTACATAGTTAGCTAGGAAGAAACCTGGAAATGAGACTAAATCTCTATACATTGTTGACCTCGTACACCTGCTGTTCAGTAAACAGATAAGTGTCCATATTGAAGGTTGTCTTCTCAGACATCTGAGGAACACTAGATTCTAAGGTTCAGTGTAAGGAAGGAAAAAAAAAGTAAGGCACATAATAATAACAACAAGTACAACTTTAAACACTGTGTATGAGGAAAAGGAGAAAAACAGAACAATAAACATATAAGTGTAGAACCAAGAGCTAAAGTAGGGTAAGATAAGTACCCGTTTGTGAGCTCTCAGTTTACCTGTAAGGAGACTGACTTAAAGGATATCTTGCTGGTGAGGAGTGAGGAGAGAGGGGTGAAGAGAGAGTAAGATATGTACCCGTTAGTGCACTCCTCTCTTCCTTGTATGTCTCCAGTCTATTAAAGTCACAGACTTCTAAGCAAAAGAGCGGAGTAACCAGACCATGGTATGAGTAAAGAGGGACCAGTGTCCTGTTAGGTCTGTTCTGACTCCTGGTGTTGAGAGGTTAAATTCTGAGAGTGCCATGTTGGGGTTAATGTGTTAAAGCCACTTATGTTCCCTTGGGTCTTGGAGAGTGAGTCAGGAGCCCTCGAAAGTTCCAGGGTGTTCAGCAGCTTCATGCCCTGTTCCAAGGAAGAGATTATGTGGGTGCGGTCCTGGAGTTGGACAAAAAGCTTAACGGGAAATCCCCATCTGTATTTAATTTTGTGGTGTCTGAGGGCTAAGGTGAACTGGTGAAAAATTCTCCTCTTAGCTAGCGTGTGTACAGAAAGGTCCGGGAAGATTTGTAAATCTTGGTAGGGTTCCTTGAGGGGTTTGTTGGTGAAGGAAGCTCGCATAATTTTCTCCTTTGTGGTATAGTAATGTAGACGTATAATAACATCTCTGGAGGTGTCAGGAGTAGAGTTGCGGGGGCGCGTGGCTCTGTGAGCTCTATCAATTAGGAGGTCTTGATCAGCTGTTGTGTTTAGGAGAGTCTTGAATAGAGAGGTCAGGTAGTTCTGAAGATCTGAGGAGGCTACACTTTCAGGTATGCCTCTAATCCGAAGATTATTGCGGCGAGACCTGTCTTCTAGATCAGCAAGTTTGGTCTCCAGGTCTGAGATTTGTTCCGCCAGGCTCTGTGAGTAAGATAAGAGGTTGGAGTGGTCAGTAGCTAGATCTTCGTGCTTTTTCTCTAAAATCTCTGTCCTCTCACCAAGTGAGGAGATTTCTCGCTTCAATTCACTCACTGACTGGCGTAATTCCTGTCTGAGAGATGAGTAGTGAGTGTCCATTTTATCAGTTAGTATTTTAATGGTTTCCAGGAATGTAGACTGTGATAGAGCTGCTTTGTCTTTGCGGGAGACATCTGGCCTAGTATGTTCTGAGGTCAGAACTGTTGAGTCTCTGGAATCCTCCTCCGACAGATCTGGGTCTGACTGTTGTTTGCTATGGAAGTGGTTAGTGAGAGTCCTCTTGGGATTTTCTTGGTGTTTCGGTTTCCTTTTGACTGAGTGTGCCATGATGTAAGGAATCAAATATCAGGATTCTAGGGATGAGTGTTCCTGTTATGGTTGGCAGCTGGGGGGGTGAGAGGTCGACACCTCTATGGCATAGAGCCTTAGCCCTCCATTATTTCTCTAGGTTTTTGACTGAAATTGAGTATAAGTATTAGATTTTTAGAAAGTAGGGTATACCAGCAAAGAGAATCTCAATAGATATATAAATGGATGACAGCCCCTCTCCTGGGGCGATGCCACCTCTGGGCGAGACCGGTAAAAGGAGAGTGGATATGACCCGCAGCAAGTTGCCTGCGGGAAAGGGAGGAGAGGTGTCTCTGTCACATCAGTCACTGGAATATTAATCAGCAGCCTGCTATGGAGCTGTATACTTGGTCAGTTTGTGGGTGTAGGGCCTCTGCACGAAGAATGCAAGATAGTCCTTGGGGTCTCCAATTGTAATCTTTCTTTTGACTTTCTAATCCTCCAAGGTATGGTTAGGGAAGAATGTTATGTCTGGTCTTAGGCTGCAGTTATGGATTGTATGGGTATGGTCTCCTGTGGGGTCTGGGTAATAATGAGGGTAGTCCCAGAAGTACAGGTGTACAGACTATGTGGAGCAAAAAAGAGAAAAAAAAAAACTTGGTTCAGCAGCCCTCCTGTGTGAGGAAATACGTTCTGAGAGCTGCTTCTGGTCAATGCTGTATAGGCCACTATAAAGATAAGCAGTTATCTGAGGCTGTAATGGTGCCCTTATTACAAATATGCTGCTGGGTTTTTATGGCAAAGTTCTAAGAAGCCTGCAGAATATATGAGAGTCCCCAACACAGAATATTAAACACTTATTGTAGAGTCTCAATTGTGGCTTCTAGCCTGCATAGTAGATCTCTCTTACCCAGGTCTTAGGATCGTCAGCCGGACCCACAGGAGAGTCAAAGGTCAGAGAAGCGAGCAGAGGACTTCAGGTGGCCCCTAAGGAGAGGCGCTGAGGTGAGAGGAATCCTCCGAGTAGCAGAGGGACACCCGGATCACGCTGCGGTGCTGTGTAAGGTACGGCTGTGAATCCAAGATGGCCGCCGTTCGCGGGTTTTCTCTCAGCAGCGCAGCAAGTCTCCGAGAATCCCAGGTGGTATGCTGCAATCACTCCGGTCCCCGGCTAGCTACCGGAGGTACCGGAGAGTCTGAGGAAACAGGTATGGATTGGCACTCTGCGATACTGCGTTGTTGCTTCGTTGCTTCCTAGGAGCAGTGCTGAGGGTATATATGAGTAGCGGACAAAACGGTGGAAAAAAAAGATAATTAAAAAAGAAAAAAAAGAATAAGCTAAAGGGGCTGTATGACTAAGGGGGCAAATGGGATAAATTTGAGGGGGTTTATCTAATTGTAAAAGGGATTTTAAGTGGAAATAGGCTGGTTAGTAGTGGGAGCTCCAGATCCACACATCCAGCCGGCTCTGCAGTTGGCTCCGCCCCAGGGCATGTAATTTTAAACAATTTTCCAATTTACTTCTATCACCAATTTTGCTTTGTTCTCTTGGTATTCTTAGTTGAAAGCTAAATCTAGGAGGTTCATATGCTAATTTTTAAGACCTTGAAGGCCACCTCTTAGCTCAGGGCATTTTGACAGTGCTCATGCACCTGGAGTTCATATGAGCCATATGAGCCAGCACTGATTGGCTACAATGCAAGTCTGTCAAAAGAACTGAAATATGGGGGCAGTTTGCAGTGGCTCAGATACAAGATATTCACAGAGGTAAAAAGTGTATTAATATAACTTGGTTATGCAAAACTAGGGAATGGGTAATAAAGGGATTATCTATCTTTTAAAACAAATATTCTGGTATAGACTGTCCCTTTAATAAAAGAAGATGAGAACTGTAGGGAAAAGGGTGATTATTCTCAACCCTTAGTCCTTACTAGAAGATGTAAAAGTTCCCGTTCTGAGCTTGAGCTTTTTCTTTTCCTTTTCATTTCTTAACGTGTCTCTGGTTATACCTTTTTTGTCCATATGTTATCTGCTTTGATTTCAGAGATATTATAGAAATCGATGTGCTACTGGGAACAAAGTGTAGCACCTTTGGGTAACGTGTAACAGTAAACACACAACAAAAAAACAGAACAAAATATAATAAACTCTTGAATCATACATGTTGTAAGTTGCAAGTGTACACATTCCTACAGACTATTGGCATGTCTAATCTATGAAAGATGTGAGTGAGAAACCTAGAGAGGGGGAAAGAGAGCAGCCAGTTGGCAAAGACATCAAGGGGGGGGGGGGAGATATGCAAGCAGAAAGGAGGTAAGGAAGAGCTGCATAGCCTCAGTATCGCTGTAATATGACTCGTTCTGTTATGATCAAAAGTGGGGTCCTATCCTCCAGGACCACACCACAGTCCCATCTCGTGCAGCTGAAGTTTTGAGTCCTAAAGATAATATTGTTCCGATTGGAGCAACTCCAATACTTGAGCCATCCAGCCAGTTTTTGTGGGAGAGAGTTAAAGAGTAAAATCTCAGGACTATTCGGGATTAGCAGCTCAAGTCTATCAGACACAGCTCACAACACCTCCAACCAAAATGTTTGTAAGCAAGGACAAAACCACCACATATGCAAGAGTGTGCCTATACATCCTCATCCCCTCCAACACTTATTGCTAAGGAAGGGATAAAATCTATTTAGTCTAAGGGGTATCAAGTACCATCTGCCCAATATCTTATAGTGCATTTCTTGAGTTTTGGCAGAGACAGTGGCTTGCCTTGCTACATTGAATGACTAGAGCCATGATGCACAATCAAATAATCTGCCCAGCTCCTCATTAAAAGCCTTTGCAAATGTGGGTAGCGAGGTGTTGTGGGACTAAAAGTAGTTTATATAGGGGAGATACATGCCTGGATGGTGTGGGTCATGGTGCATAATAGTTCAAAGGGGGTGAGTTCCCTGTTCAGTGCTAGTTTTTGTGTATAGGTGGATATATAATAGAGTAGTTGGGCATATCTGTATCAAGAAGAGACGACAGACAGCCTGATGTTTCTCCCTGTGTTGATCTGTGAGATACGCATGCTTATAGAATCTATGATAATCTCCAGAAAGTTCACTGTCGTGTAAGGGGTGAGAGAACTCTCTTCCAGATTTAACTTCCAGCCATGAGTCAGAAGATACCAGAGTAACTTCTCTGTGTGAGATGTTGCTAAAATGTAAAGATGGTGTCTGAACCAAGACGATGTCCAAGTATGACGCTATGGAGATCCCCTGTAGTCTCCCTCAAGAAAGGAGAGCCCCTAGAACAATTGTAAAGATACTGTGAGTCGTAGCTAAACCAAATGAAGCACTATGAATTGGAATTGCTTCTCTAGGAACGCTCCTCCTTGGAAATGAGAAGGGGTTTAAATAGACTCCCGTCCCCTCACCCCAGAGGCATGGGGACAACTCCTCCCATAGATACCAAATTGTCTACACAGCGTAGGAAAGCTGTTCTCTTGTCCAGCTTCTCTAAATCCTTGAAGGGAAGAACCTGCCACATAGAGGGCGAAATCAGAAAGTCAGACCATAGAAGAGATTGAGTACCGGTACTGTAGATGAAACCGCTTTCTAGATAAAGAATAATCATGATCAAGCACTTGAAAATGCTAATCAATCAGCAGACATGTTTAGGTTCCATATAAAGAATAAGTATGTTTAAAACACTAGTAAAAGAAATAATTATGTCTAAAAACTGGTAAAAAACCCCATCAAAGATGGTCTTCTCAAATATACAAAAATAAGTATTTTAAACCCTGGAAGTGATGATAAACCACCAAATGTGTTTAATTACCATAAAAGAAAGTAGTATATTCAAGCACTAGGAGCTCTAAAAACCACCAGAGATGTAAAGTGTCTGCATGAAAAATAAATATGTTTAAGCACTTTTAATGCTAAGAAACTATCCAATATGGTTATTTCCATATAAGAAATAATTAAGCATTGATAATGCTAATCAACTACCAGAGATTTCTTATTTTCTATACAAGAAATAAGTATGTGTAAGCACTGGTAATGCTATTAAACCACAGATATGTATGTTCTCTATATAATGAGATAAGTATGTTAAAACATTGGAATGTTAAGTATTTTATAAGTAACAAATAAGCATGTTTAAGGATTGGTAAAGCTAATAAATCACCAGATATGCTTACTTTCAATATAAGAAATAAGTATGTTTAAAGTACTGGTAATGCTGATAAACAACCAGGCACATTTATTTTCTATATAAGAAATAACATTTATGGCTTACATGATAATTTAATTTCCTTCTTGGCAGTGAGAGTCCACGAGAACATTCATAACCTATGGGAAATACTATTCCTGGCTACCAGGAGGCAGAAAAGACACCCCAAAAAAGGCTATAAATACCCCTTCCACTTCCCCTACCCACCAGTAGATCTGCTGAGGATAAGGAAAAGTGAAGAGAGATATAAGGGGTACAGAGGTGCAAAAAACAATTCCCGTCACTACACAGCATTCGGGCGGGATTGTGCACTCTCACTGCCAAGGAGGACATTAATTTATCAGGTAAGCATACATTTTATTTTCTTTCTATTGGTAGTGAGTCCACGAGAGCATTCATAACCTATGGGAATGAATACCCAAGTTAATACCCAAGTTGTGGAATTCACCAATGTTCAGGAGGGAAAAAGTAGGGAAGGCAGTCCTAAGTACTATGCACCACCGCTTGTAGAACCCTTCTCCCAAAGGATACCTCCGCTGAGGCAAAAACATCAAATTTGTAAAACTTTGTGAAAGTGTGTGAAGACCACATTGCAGCCTTGCAGACCTGCTCAACTGAGGCCTCATTCTTGAAGGCTCAAGTAGTAGACACCACACAGGTAGAATGCGCTGTGATTCTCGACGGGGGCTCTTGACCCACTTTCCCTATAGGCCGCACTGATCAGACTTCTCAACCAAAAGGAAATAGTAACAGCTGAGGCCTTTTGCCCCTTACGTATACCAGTATACAGGATGACTAACAAAGATTTAAGAAACTCCTTAGTAGTGTGAAGATAGAACTTCAGCATTCTGAACACATCCAAATTGTGCAATAGTCTCTCCTTAGAGGATGACGGATTAGGACAAAGTGAAGGAACCACAATCTCCTGGTTGATATTATGAGTATTCACTACCTTAGGTAGAAAGCCTGGTTGAGTCCTCAACACAGCCTTATCCCAATGGATCACCAGATATGGAGGATCACACATCAAAGCTAAAAGCTCCGATACTCTGCGAGCAGAGGAAACCGCCAAAAGGAAGACCACTTTCCAAGTAACTTAATATCAACAGAATGCAGAGTCTCAAATTGAGCTCTCTAAAGAACCTTAAGAACTAAATTTATGCTCCATGGGGGAGCAACAGATTTGAAAACAGGTCTAATTTGAACCAGAAAAAACTCCTGAACATCTGGCAGACTAGCCAGTCTCTTGTGAAACAGAAAAAAATGGCTTAGATCGGACCCTTGAAAGAACTGGCCAACAGGCCTTTTCCAGACCTTCCTGGAGGCACTAAATACGCAGAGTCTTCACTCTACGCCAAGAAAAACCTTGCTGGTTGCATCAGTATAGGCAAGAACTCCAGACCTTATAGTAGATGCATCTGGTAACAGGCTTGCGAGCCTGAATAAGAGTATCAATTATACTGTCAGAGAAGCCTCTCTGAGCCAAAAACTCAATAATTCAATCTCCAGGCAGTCAGCCTCAGAGTATCTAGACATGTTCACCAGTTCTGCGCAACAAGTCCTGGTATTCTCTCCTGCTTGATCTGGGCAACCACTCGGAGCAGAAGGACAATCTGTGGATAAACCAAGTTGAAGCTCCACGGGACCGCCAGAGCATTCACTAGCTCTGCCCGAGTATCCCTGGACCTCAATCCGTACTTCTGATGGCTTCCCGTTTCAATACCAAGCTACCGATCTATGTCTGCAACACCCCATCTGCGAGTTATTTACAGAAATACTTACTGATTCAGTGACCACTACCTGGAGTAGAGATCTACATGCTCAGGAAATCCACTTCCCAGTACTCCACACCTGGGATGTGGATAGCAAAAACTTGACATTGATTTCTCTCTGCCCACAGCAGGACTCGAGACACCGCCTGCATCGCCAGAGAGCACCGTGTGCCTCCCTGATGGTTGTTGTAGGCCATGGTCAAGATGTTGTCCGATTGGAATTATATATACCGGGCAGCACCCAATTGCGGCCACGTAAATATCCCTGAACTCGAGAATGCTGATTGGGAGAGATACTTCCTCCTGACACCAGGTTCCTTGCACTCTGAGAGACCCCCCACACCACACCCCAGTCTGACAGATTCACGTCTGTAGTGATGATTACCCAAAAGGGGCAACAAAGCTCATCCCAAGAAAAACTGGAGTTGGGGATTGCCACCAGCTAAGACTCCCTCTCGTCAGGGCGTTCAGATATAGGACCTGAGACAGATCTGCATAATCTCCATTCCGTTGTTTGAGCATGCACGACTGTAGTGGTCTCAGATGAAAGCGAGCAAACAGTATAGCATTTGATGCCGCAACCATGAGACCTATCTGTCAGGATTTTTTCCCTCTTTTGTTTGCCACGTGCTGCTGGCAGCCATTTTACTCGCCTCTCTTGCTGACTTGGTGCATTCTGTGTGATGCTGCTCATTTCCTGCACTTCCTTTTATGGCCAGACTGGTGTTCATCATCAGTGTGAGACAGGATGCAGTCTCAGAATTGTGATGTCATCACTTATTATTTAAAGGGCCTCTGTTCATTATGCTTTGCCCTTGCATCGTCTCAGACCTGTTTGTGAGAGCTCCTGTTTATTACCTGGCTGTCTGACATCCCTCCTGGTTCCTGATCCCTGGCTTGTCCTGATTCCGGCTCGTCTGACTACTCGCTCTGGCTCCTGACTCAGCTCGTCTGACTATTCGCTTTGGCTCCTGACTCGGCTCTGGTTTTGATTCCTGGCTTATTATTAGTTTTGTGGACTTTTTACTATTTTTTGCTATTAATAAAGGTGTGATTATTTTTACACTTCTCGTCTCTGTCTGATTCCTGGCACCCTGACACTACCACTTCCATGAATTGTGCTACTGAAGGATAGGCATTGGAATGCAGGTAAATGTGCATACTGAAAGATTCTATAATCGTTATTGAGACGAGGGAACTCTTTTCCAGATTGACCTTCCAACCATGCGACTGAAGATGAGTGTAACTTCTGCGTGTGGTCCTGAACCACTGGTAAAGTTGGAGCCTGAACCAGAATGTCGTCCAGGTAAGGGGGCCACCACAATCCCGTGCAAACTAACCGCAGCCAACAGAGCTCCTAGCACCTTGGTGAACACTCTAAGTGCCATAGCCAGTCCAAATGGAAGCGCAACAAACTGGTAGTGCTTGTCCAGGAAGGCGAACTGTAGGAAACTGGGATGATCTTTGTGGACTGTGATGTGACCCTCCTGTACTAGCGGAAGGATGGACCTTATCGTTCCCTTCAATTCCAAAGTAGGGCGGAACATGCCCTCCTTCTTGAGCACAAAGAGAGTAGAACCCTTTTTCTCTTTCTAAAGGGGGTACTGGAACTACTACGCACAAGGCGAGGAGTTGTCCACGTAACAGAGCAGAGCCGCTATCTTTACAGGGTTTTTTGAAACTGTTGAGAGTAAAAAGTGGTTCCTTGGGGGACGAGGCTGAAAACTTATTCTGTACCCCAGGTAAATAATGTTCAGCACCCAGGGGTCCTGGACAGATTGAGGCCATTCCCTCTGAAACAGAGAAAGACTGCACCCCACACAATCTGGTCCCAGGTCGGGGGTGACCCCTGGGAGGACTTATCGGGCTGCTTGTTTTTATTACACCCTTGGGTGGGCTTGCAGGTTGCCCTGGGGGTCTGTCTTAGGCGCTTCCGTGTTCATCTGACGCCTGTTCGGACGAAAGGAATGAAAACATCTCGCCGAACAGTTTCTTATCCTGAGGTAGGAAAGCTCCCTTTCCCCTGTGACTGTGGCTATGAAAGAGTCCAGACAAGGACCAAACAAGGACTTTCCCTTGAAAGAAAAGGATAAAAGTCAACAATTTATCCGCTGACCACTACTTAAGCCACAAGGCCCTCCTAGCCAGAACCACAAAGCTAAAGTTCTTAGTGTTAATGCAAATAAATTGCAGAATGTCTACCCTGATGAAGGCATTCGCCAGTCTTAGTGATTGAATATGATCCTGGATCTCCTTCCATGAGAGTTTCCACAGTAACTAGACCTGCTAAGGATTCACACCAGAACTTGGCAGCCCCCATTACAGCAGTTATTCCCACTGCTGGATGAAACATCACACAGACTGGAGAAACAATCTTCTAATATGTCGCTCAAGTTTTCTATCTAAGGGACCCTTAAAGGAAGTACTATCCTCCAGCAGGATAGTAGTGCTTTGGCCAATGTGGATATAGCGTCATCCCACCTTAGGGACATTGTTCCAAACCTCCGTGTGGGTAGCAGGAACAGGGAACAATCTCTTAAATGCTGTCGAAGAGGCAAAAGGCATCCCTGGTTTCTCCTACTCCTTAGAGATGATTTCAGCAATAATGGGGGGTACAGGAAAAAATGTCCAGGGGACTAGATCTCAACACCGATTCCAGTCTTGGAACCTGTTCCTCCTCAGGTGGCTTAACTGCTGGAACCCCCAGGGTAGAAGGATCCACTTAAACAGGAGCCTATGCTGCTCCTCTTTGAACCTAATCATCCCCTCCTCAGTGCCCTCTTCCCAGAAGGGTCAAAGGAAGAAAGTTGCCCTTCAGAGCTAAACTAAGATTTCATCCTCAGAAGGTTGCCCATGACTAATCGGTCATGACCTCTGCTGCCGCACCGGGGCTACATGTTCAAGAACAATGTTTAACCTTCTTCTTCCTTGATACCTGCCTAGCGCTCAGGGCAGCAGACACAGCCGCCTGTATGCAGGCAGTAAGATCATTAATAGACAGTACATTGAAGCCGGGGCTGAGCTGCTCTCTGTGCCATGCTCTGGGGCAGCAGAGGTCACATTCATGGGCTGTTGGACAGGGATGTCCACATCAGACAAAGCCTGAGAAGCTGTACTAGGGCCTAATAAAGACCAGGCATGGGAGAGCTTCTCTGCAGTCTGACCGCTTGGGCTTCCTGAATAAGATGTCAGTAAATAGGTTAGGCAACAATTGCAGAGTTATGCCTGAGGGTTAACATTAATCTGTTTGCATAACATGCATTTACGATTGTCAATGGAATTACATAAGGAAGATTCCTCAAGACTTAGTATAGAGTTATCCATAAGTAATCATGAACAGCACAGCGAGGTATCTAGGTCCCAAAGCACCAAAGGTCTGTCCCCTTGTAAGCCCTGTTAAGTGCATCTTACCACCTATCTGGTCCGACCGAGTTGCGATGCTGCTGCTCTCCCACAGGACTACTGCACAGTGGATATGAAGCGGAAATTATGCAAAAGCGCTGCCTACATCAACGCCCACCTCTGCGGCCTGTATCAAAACATAGCCTGTGGTCCGTAGTACACCCATTAGTCCATCAGTGAGCAGTCTGCATCATATCAGTTTAACCAGGAATCCGGAAAAAAGCATCGCTGTCTAGCGATCACCAAAGTGTGACTCTGACTGGGTGTTTTAAAGTCCAAGATAGGACAAAATGCTTGTCATTGACCTGAATGTTAATGCGCCTAGGCGCAGCCCTCTCAGCTGCATACGACAATGGCTGGGCGTATAACAAATTAATGCCTGTCAAAGTGCATAGGAATGTGAACAGAACACACATTCTTGCAGGGACAAGGCTTACACAACCTCTTTATTAGACAAGTTGCCATGAAAGAGGGGACAACTTACCTATTTTGAGTCTAATTTAGTAGGAAACACACCACGTTATCAGACAGGGGATATAGGTTAGACTGGAAAGAGGCATGTGAGACCCAGCATCGACCAGTATTATATATAAAAATACTCTAGCGAGATTTATATGGATATATGATCCCGGCACTACTGAGCCAATCCATGTTAAACTTAATTTCTTCTTTAAACAGAGCACCCCTCTCTGCCTACCTCCAAGATACAATGCAAAGAACTAATGGGGGTAGGGCAAGTGGGAGGGGTATTTATAGTCTTGTTAGGGGTGTATTTACCTTCTCCTGTTGGCCAGGAATAGTATTTCCCATAGGTTATGAATGTTCTCGTGGACTCTCACTGCCAATAGAAGGAAAATTATGTTTAAGCATTGGTATGCTAATAATTTACCAGATATGTTTATGTTCTATATCAGAAATAAGTGAGCATTTTAAGAGTTGGCAAAGCTTATGTTCAGCTCCAGTGTAATAAAGAAGTATGTTTATGTACTGGTGTCAATAAAGCACAAATTTTTCACATAAAGAGTAAGTATTTAAAATGTGATTCTGGGCAAACCATATGCCATTTATAAGGCATGTATTATGATTTTTAAGTTGAGCCTCATTGCACATCATACCTGCCCTGCTACCCACTGAAAAGTTGCAAACGATAAGGCATATCAATAAACGACCCACTTATAGTTTGGAAAACTGCTAAGGCACTGTGGCTGAGCTCTGTAGCAACTCAAGGGTTGCAGGTTCGATCCCCAGCGAGGTCCACTCAGCCTTTTATCCTTCCGAGGTCGATAAAATGAGCAGCGCCTTGAGACCCTTACGGGTGATTAGCCGTGCTTTAAAGTACCCAATACATATATACATACAATACAGCTTACTGGAGCCCAAAAGTCTCAATACCTTATTCCTCCCTCTAAATTAGCCACTGATCTGCGAGAGGGTTAATCATAAATAATGAAGGATTGCCATATGTATTTTGACTGAATTAAAGATAACTCCCTATCTGGAAGGGACCAAGGCATCTATGGCTCCTTTATGTAATCTGCGAGCTCCCCCTGTTCATTTAGGCAACAAACCGTTAGAAAGGGACAATAAAGCAGGACTTTCCGAACTTCTTGCATCCTGAAGGAGTCCTGTAACACAAAGGAAAATCAGTGTAACTAACACAGTTTGCCTAAAAGGGGGGATAGCATAAGCATACTGGAATGAGGCATGGGAACTTCCCTGCAACAACCAGAAGCAAAAATACACCAAAACTCTACTAAGAGAATTACATGACTTTTAACACTTCCCCTGTCCTCTCTTGCAGAAACCAAATCCAAGTAGGACAATAAAATCAGAATCTTCAACAAAGCACCTCTCTCTGCCTACCTCCATGAAACAAGGCAAAGAACTACTGGGAGTGTAAGGGAAGTGGGAGGGATATTTAATGCTTTGTTTGCCGTGTCTTTGCCTCCTCCTGGTGTCCAGGTGAAGTATTTCCCATAGGTTATGAATGGATTTTGTGGACTCTACTGCCATTTAAAAAAAATAAAAAATACTTTTAATAGGTTTCCTTTTCTATTTCCCCAACCCTGGCCTAGCCTCTTACGTCGTGTGAGGTGAGGTTACAGGTTTAGTATCTGTATCAAGTGTTAAATTATGGCAGAACATTATGACTAAACAAAAAGTTCCACACCACTGCAAACAAAAGTAAACATTTTAAAATTATAAAAAATGATCACAACTGGATTCAGCTTCCAGCAAACTTCTGATTTTGAAACACACTGGCATACTTGCAATTATTAATCCCCCCACTTTTGAGTGACCACCTAAGTATGGAAATTAAAAAGAAAACCTCCAGGAAATATAGCAGTACCCCAAGGGCAGCACTATAGACTTACAACTTTTTTCCATGCCAATCAGGAAATCATGAATACACAACTGTATAAATCTTAAGATATACTGATATATTAACCCTTATATTAACTTTATAATATAAGGAACTCCCTCAGAGGATTCCTACAAAAATCCTCAAACTTAAAACCAATCCAACTAGAGAGTGTGCTAAAGAAAATAAGCTTTTTAATATATTAAATTAAAAACAAAATATACATCACAATATTGTATGCATTGATGTACCACCGGTGGTTCAAAAAATCCTTAAAATATATTTTCCAAAGAAACAAAAAAGTATAAAAAAAACAAAAGTTGAAGGCTCATTCATCCTGATCTATGAGTCCGCTCAACTTTCTTCCAGACTTACCTTCTTCTCAGCTTTTTCCCTTGTTCCTTCAAATTTAAGTATCCCTTTAAAATTATGTTCTTATTCATTTAGATGACTAAACCATTGACTATTATGTAACATCTGTGCTGCAACTTCATTATGCCCTGTGGCAAATCCAAAATTAAATTGCTGTGATGGACTTTCAATAACTTTACCTACACAATTCTTCCATATAGCAATTTAAAAAACAAAACAAAAAAATCTGATACTTACCTGATAAATGTATTTCTTTCCGGATATGGAGAGTCCTCAGTTACTGTTGGGAATATCACTCCTGGCCAGCAGGAGGAGGCAAAGAGCACCACAGCCAAGCTGTTAAGTATTACTCCCCTTCCCACGATCCCCAGTCATTCAAACGAAGAGAAATGGAGAAAAAAAAGGAGTAACAGGTGTAGAGGTGCCTGATGTTTAGTCAAAAAATTTAAATAAAATGGTGGGGTCGTAGACTCACCATATCCGGAAATAAATAAATGTATCAGGTAAGCATAAATTTTGTTTTCTTTCCTAAGATATGGTGAGTCCACAATGTCCTCAATTACTGTTGGGAACCAATACCCAAGCTAGATGACTAGGGAGGGACAAGACAGGCAGACCTAAATAGAAGGCACCACCGCTAGAAGAACCTTTCACTCAAAAGAAGCCTCAGTCGAAGCAAAAGTATAAAATTTGGAAAAAGTATGCAGAGAAGACCAAGTTGGAGCCTTGCAAAATTTGTTCCACAGAAGCTTAATTTTTGAAAGCCCACGAAGAGGAGACAGCTCTCGTCGAATGAGCCGTAATTCTCTCAGGAGGCTGCTAACCAGCAGTCTCATAAGCCAAACAAATATATATACTTCTCAACCAGAGAGAAAGAGAAGTAGCAGTAGCTTTCTGACCTTTAAGTTTCCCAGAGAAACAAATAAGGCAGAAGACTTGCGAAAATCCTTAGTCGCCTGTAGATAGAATTTAAGAGCACACACAACATCCAAGTTGTGCAACAAGTGTTCCTTATGAGAAGGAGGATTAGGACATAGAGAAGGAATGACAATTTCCTGATTAATATTTCTATCTGAAAAAAAAAACCTAACTTAGTACGAAGAACCGCCTTATCAGCAGGAAGGATAAGATAAGGCTAATCACACTGCAAAGCTGAGAGTCCTGAGACTCCGAGCATAGGAGATGGCCATAAGAAACAAAACCTTCCAGGATAACAACTTAATATCTATGGAATGTAAAGGATAGGAGGAGCAACAGACTTAAACACAGGCCTGATTCTGACCAATGACTGACAAAATGATTGCACGTCTGGCACGTCTGCCAGACACTTATGTAACAAAACAGATTCCCTTCTCCAGACCTTCCTGAAAAAAAATCCTAGGAATCCTGACTACTCCAAGAGTAGAACTTTGAATCACACCAATAAAGATATTTATGCCATATCTTATGGTAAATCTTTCTAGTAACAGGCTTGCGAGCTTGAATCATGGTCTCAATGACCGACTCAGAAAAGCCAAGCTTAGACAGAATTAAGTGCTCAATCTCCAAACAGTCAGCTTCAGAGAAACGAGATTTGGATGAAGGGACCCTGAATCAGAAGGTCCTTCCTCAGACAGTCTCCAAGGTGGGAGAGATGACATCTCCACTAGGTCTGCATATCAGATCCTGCGAGGCCATGCAGGTGCTATTAGAATTACTGATGCTCTTTCCCGTTTGATACAAGCAATGACTCGTGGAAGGAGAGTAAACTGAGTAAACAGTACCTTGGAAGCTTGGCATTCTGCCGAGATGCTATCAGATCCAACTCCGGTACCCCCAATTTGAGGGTTAAACTGGAGAATACCTCCAGATGGAGTTCCCACTCCCCAGGATGAAAAGTGTCTGCTCAGGAAATCCCCTTCCCAGTTGTCCACTCATGGAATTTGGATGGCAGATAGACAGCAAACAGCAATTGTGAGCCTCCACCCACTGAATAATCTGAGTCACCTCCATCATGGCTAAGGAGCTCAGAGTTCCTCCCTGGTGGTTGATGTAAGCCACTGTGGTTACATTGTCTGATTGGAACCTGATAAACCGGACTAAGGACAACATAGGCCAGGTCAACAGAGCATTATAAATCACCCTCAACTCCAAGATGTTGATGGGGAGAGCAGGCTCCTCCCGAGTCCAAAGACCCTGCACCTTTAACGAGTCCCAGACTGCTCCCAAGCCCAGTAGACTGGTGTCCGTGGTCACAATCACCCAGGAAGGTCTCCAATAGCATGTGCTCTGAGTCAGATTCTCCTGAGAATACCACCACGGGAGAGGAGTCTCTTGTCGACTGATCTAGCTCTATCTTCGGAGACAGATCCGCATGATCTCCGTACCATTGTCTGAGCATGCACACAACTGCAGAGCTCTTAAATGGAATTGAGCAAAGGAGATGATGTCCATGGAAGCCACCATCAGACCAATTACCTCCATACATTGAACCACTGATGGACGAACAGTAGCCTGAAGAGACAGGCAATAATCTTGGTTTTTCTGACCTCTGTCAGAAATATTTTCATCAATATGGAATCTATTATGGTCCCCAAGAACACTACCCTTGTAGCTGGAATAAGGGAGTTCTTTTCCAGGTTCACTTTCCATCTGTGGGAACGAAGAAAAGATAACAAGATCACTGTGTGAGATTTTGCATGTTGAAAAGATGGCGTCTGAACCAAAATGTCTTTCAGGAAGGGCGCCACTGCAATTCCCAGAGACCGGATCACTGCCAAGAGAGCCCCCAGAACATTTGAAAAAATTCTTGGAGGCATGGCAAGGCCAAAGGGAAGAGCCACGAACTGAAAGTGTTTGTTCAGAAAGGCAAATCTCAGATATTTGTGATGGTTCCTGTTAATGGGAACATGAAGGTCTATGGTCGTCATGAACTGACCCTCCTGTACCAAAGGAAGAATGGAGTGAATAGTCTATCTTGAAGGATGGAATTCTGAGAAACTTGTTTAGACACTTAAAGTCTAGAATGGGATGGAAAGGTCCCTCTTTTTTGGGAACCACAAACAGATTGCAGTAGAAACAGAGACCCTGTTCCTGTACTGGAACTGGAGCTATCACTCTCAGGGAGGAGAGATCCTGTACACATATCAAGAACACCTCTCTTTTTATTTGGTCTGCAGATAATATTGAGAGGTGAAACCTGCCCCTGGGAGGAAAGGCCTTGAATTCCAATAAATAACCCTGAGACTATCTCCACAGCCCATGGATCTGGGACGTCTTGTATACATGCTTAAGAGAACTGAGGAAGTCTGCAACCCTACTTGCCTCAATCCCGGATCGGGGGAAAACTCTTCATGCGGATTTAGAATAAGCTGCAGGTTTTTTTTAGATTGTTTCCCCTTGTTCCAAGACTGATTGGATTTCCATGAGGACTTGGACTATTCCTGCTTGGAAGAGGAAAGACTTTCCTATGAAGTTACGAAAGGAACGAAAATTACTCTTTTAGGTCTAATCATCTTATCTAGAGGTAGAAAAGATCCTTTCACACCCATAATGTCAGATACTATTTCTGACAGACCAGATGCAAACAAGGTCTTATACTTTTAAGGAATTGCCAGAAGCTCGACTTTAGTGGAAACATCCGCTGACCAAGACTTCAGCCACAAAGCCCAACAGGCTAGAACAGCAAAACTAGAAGTTTTTGCTCCCAGTCTAACAACCTGCAAATCAGCATCAGAAATGAAGGAATTGGCTAGTTTAAGAGCCTTAATTCTATCTTGGGTTTCATCCAAAGAAGCCTCTACCTGAAGAGAATCAGACAAGGTGTCGAACCAATAGGATGCTGCACTCGTCACAGTGGCAATACACACCGCAAGTTGCCATTGGAGGCCTTGATGAACATATCTTCTTAAAATAAGCCTCCAGCTTTTTATTCATTGGGTCCTTAAAAGAGCAGCTATCCTCAATAGGAATAGTAGTTCTCTTAGCCAAAGTAGAAATGGCCCCTTCAACCTTGGGTACAGTGTGCCATGGGTCTTTGATAGAGTCAGCAACAGGAAACATCTTTTTAAAAATAGGAGACGGGGAAAAGGCTACCCCTGGCTTCTCCCATTCCTGAGCAATGATCTCCATAGCAAGGTCTGGCACAGAAAAAAACCTCCGAAGAGGAAGGAACATCAAAGGGACACTGAACCCAAATTTTTTCTTTCATGATTCAGATAGAGCATGAAATTTTAAGCAACTTTCTAATTTACTCCTATTATCAAATTTTCTTCATGCTCTTGGTATCTGTATTTGAAATGCAAGTTTAGATGCCGGCCCATTTTTGGTGAACAACCTGGGTTGTCCTTGCTGATTGGTGGATAAATTGATCAACCAATAAAAAAGTGTTGTCCAGAGTATGAAAAAAAAAAGCTTAGATGCCTTCTTTTTCAAATAAAGATAGCAAGAGAACAAAGAAAAAATGATAATAGGAGTACATTAGAAAGTTGCTTAAAACTGCATGCTCTATCTGAATCACATAAGAAAAAACATAATTTATGTAAGAACTTACCTGATAAATTCATTTCTTTCATATTAGCAAGAGTCCATGAGCTAGTGACGTATGGGATATACATTCCTACCAGGAGGGGCAAAGTTTCCCAAACCTCAAAATGCCTATAAATACACCCCTCACCACACCCACAATTCAGTTTAACGAATAGCCAAGAAGTGGGGTGATAAAAAAGTGCGAAAGCATATAAAATAAGGAATTGGAATAATTGTGCTTTATACAAAATCATAACCACCACAAAAAAAGGGCGGGCCTCATGGACTCTTGCTAATATGAAAGAAATGAATTTATCAGGTAAGTTCTTACATAAATTATGTTTTCTTTCATGTAATTAGCAAGAGTCCATGAGCTAGTGACGTATGGGATAATGACTACCCAAGATGTGGATCTTTCCACACAAGAGTCACTAGAGAGGGAGGGATAAATTAAAGACAGCCAATTCCTGCTGAAAATAATCCACACCCAAAAGAAAGTTTAACGAAAAACATAAGCAGAAGATTCAAACTGAAACCGCTGCCTGAAGTACTTTTCTACCAAAAACTGCTTCAGAAGAAGAAAATACATCAAAATGGTAGAATTTAGTAAAAGTATGCAAAGAGGACCAAGTTGCTGCTTTGCAGATCTGGTCAACCGAAGCTTCATTCCTAAACGCCCAGGAAGTAGATACTGACCTAGTAGAATGAGCTGTAATTCTCTGAGGCGGAATTTTACCCGACTCAACATAGGCAAGATGAATTAAAGATTTCAACCAAGATGCCAAAGAAATGGCAGAAGCTTTCTGGCCTTTCCTAGAACCGGAAAAGATAACAAATAGACTAGAAGTCTTACGGAAAGATTTCGTAGCTTCAACATAATATTTCAAAGCTCTAACAACATCCAAAGAATGCAACGATTTCTCCTTAGAATTCTTAGGATTAGGACATAATGAAGGAACCACAATTTCTCTACTAATGTTGTTGGAATTCACAACTTTAGGTAAAAATTCAAAAGAAGTTCGCAACACCGCCTTATCCTGATGAAAAATCAGAAAAGGAGACTCACAAGAAAGAGCAGATAATTCAGAAACTCTTCTAGCAGAAGAGATGGCCAAAAGGAACAAAACTTTCCAAGAAAGTAATTTAATGTCCAATGAATGCATAGGTTCAAACGGAGGAGCTTGAAGAGCTCCCAGAACCAAATTCAAACTCCAAGGAGGAGAAATTGACTTAATGACATGTTTTATACGAACCAAAGCTTGTACAAAACAATGAATATCAGGAAGAATAGCAATCTTTCTGTGAAAAAGAACAGAAAGAGCAGAGATTTGTCCTTTCAAAGAACTTGCGGACAAACCCTTATCTAAACCATCCTGAAGAAACTGTAAAATTCTCGGTATTCTAAAAGAATGCCAAGAAAAATGATGAGAAAGACACCAAGAAATATAAGTCTTCCAGACTCTATAATATATCTCTCGAGATACAGATTTACGAGCTTGTAACATAGTATTAATCACGGAGTCAGAGAAACCTCTTTGACCAAGAATCAAGCGTTCAATCTCCATACCTTTAAATGTAAGGATTTCAGATCCTGATGGAAAAAAGGGCCTTGTGACAGAAGGTCTGGTCTTAACGGAAGAGTCCACGGTTGGCAAGAGGCCATCCGGACAAGATCCGCATACCAAAACCTGTGAGGCCATGCCGGAGCTACCAGCAGAACAAACGAGCATTCCTTCAGAATCTTGGAGATTACTCTTGGAAGAAGAACTAGAGGCGGAAAGATATAGGCAGGATGATACTTCCAAGGAAGTGATAATGCATCCACTGCCTCCGCCTGAGGATCCCGGGATCTGGACAGATACCTGGGAAGTTTCTTGTTTAGATGGGACGCCATCAGATCTATTTCTGGAAGTTCCCACATTTGAACAATCTGAAGAAATACCTCTGGGTGAAGAGACCATTCGCCCGGATGCAACGTTTGGCGACTGAGATAATCCGCTTCCCAATTGTCTACACCTGGGATATGAACCGCAGAGATTAGACAGGAGCTGGATTCCGCCCAAACCAAGATTCGAGATACTTCTTTCATAGCCAGAGGACTGTGAGTCCCTCCTTGATGATTGATGTATGCCACAGTTGTGACATTGTCTGTCTGAAAACAAATGAACGATTCTCTCTTCAGAAGAGGCCAAAACTGAAGAGCTCTGAAAATTGCACGGAGTTCCAAAATATTGATCGGTAATCTCACCTCCTGAGATTCCCAAACTCCTTGTGCCGTCAGAGATCCCCACACAGCTCCCCAACCTGTGAGACTTGCATCTGTTGAAATTACAGTCCAGGTCGGAAGCACAAAAGAAGCCCCCTGAATTAAACGATGGTGATCTGTCCACCATGTTAGAGAGTGTCGAACAATCGGTTTTAAAGATATTAATTGAGATATCTTCGTGTAATCCTTGCACCATTGCTTCAGCATACAGAGCTGAAGAGGTCGCATGTGAAAACGAGCAAAGGGGATCGCGTCCGATGCAGCAGTCATAAGACCTAGAATTTCCATGCATAAGGCTACCGAAGGGAATGATTGTGACTGAAGGTTTCGACAAGCTGTAATCAACTTTAGACGTCTCTTGTCTGTTAAAGACAGAGTCATGGACACTGAATACATCTGGAAACCCAGAAAGGTTACCCTTGTCTGAGGAATCAAAGAACTTTTTGGTAAATTGATCCTCCAACCATGATCTTGAAGAAACAACACAAGTCGATTCGTATGAGATTCTGCTAAATGTAAAGACTGAGCAAGTACCAAGATATCGTCCAAATAAGGAAATACCACAATACCCTGTTCTCTGATTACAGACAGCAGGGCACCGAGAACCTTTGTAAAAATTCTTGGAGCTGTAGCTAGGCCAAACGGCAGAGCCACAAATTGGTAATGCTTGTCCAGAAACGAGAATCTCAGGAACTGATAATGATCTGGATGAATCGGAATATGCAGATATGCATCCTGTAAATCTATCGTGGACATATAATTCCCTTGCTGAACAAAAGGTAAGATAGTCCTTACAGTTACCATCTTGAACGTTGGTATCCTTACATAACGATTCAATATTTTTAGATCCAGAACTGGTCTGAAAGAATTCTCCTTCTTTGGTACAATGAAGAGATTTGAATAAAACCCCATCCCCTGTTCCGGAACTGGAACTGGCATAATTACTCCAGTCAACTCTAGATCTGAAACACATTTCAGAAATGCTTGAGCTTTTACTGGATTTACTGGGACACGGGAAAGAAAAAATCTCTTTGCAGGAGGTCTCAACTTGAAACCAATTCTGTACCCTTCTGAAACAATGCTCTGAATCCAAAGATTGTGAACAGAATTGATCCAAATTTCCTTGAAAAAACGTAACCTGCCCCCTACCAGCTGAGCTGGAATGAGGGCCGCACCTTCATGTGGACTTAGAAGCAGGCTTTGCCTTTCTAGCTGGCTTGGATTTATTCCAGACTGGAGATGGTCTCCAAACTGAAACTGCTCCTGAGGATGAAGGATCAGGCTTTTGTTCTTTGTTGAAACGAAAGGAACGAAAACGATTATTAGCCCTGTTTTTACCTTTAGATTTTTTATCCTGTGGTAAAAAAGTTCCTTTCCCACCAGTAACAGTTGAAATAATGGAATCCAACTGAGAACCAAATAATTTGTTACCCTGGAAAGAAATGGAAAGTAAAGTTGATTTAGAAGCCATATCAGCATTCCAAGTTTTTAAGCCATAAAGCTCTTCTAGCTAAAATAGCTAGAGACATAAACCTGACATCAACTCTGATAATATCAAAAATGGCATCACAGATAAAATTATTAGCATGCTGAAGAAGAATAATAATATAATGAGAATCACGATGTGTTACTTGTTGCGCTAAAGTTTCCAACCAAAAAGTTGAAGCTGCAGCAACATCAGCCAAAGATATAGCAGGTCTAAGAAGATTACCTGAACACAGATAAGCTTTTCTTAGAAAGGACTCAATTTTCCTATCTAGAGGATCCTTAAACGAAGTACCATCTGACGTAGGAATAGTAGTACGTTTAGCAAGGGTAGAAATAGCCCCATCAACTTTAGGGATCTTGTCCCAAAATTCTAATCTGTCAGACGGCACAGGATATAATTGCTTAAAACGTTTAGAAGGAGTAAATGAATTACCCAAATTATCCCATTCTTTGGAAATTACTGCAGAAATAGCATTAGGAACAGGAAAAACTTCTGGAATAACCACAGGAGCTTTAAATACCTTATCTAAACGTTTAGAATTAGTATCAAGAGGACCAGAATCCTCTATTTCTAAAGCAATTAGAACTTCTTTAAGTAAAGAACGAATAAATTCCATTTTAAATAAATATGAAGATTTATCAGCATCAACCTCAGAGACAGAATCCTCTGAACCAGAGGAGTCATCAGAATCAGAATGATGATGTTCATTTAAAAATTCATCTGTAGGGAGAGAAGTTTTAAAAGATTTTTTACGTTTACTAGAAGGAGAAATAACAGACATAGCCTTCTTTATGGATTCAGAAACAAAATCTCTTATATTATCAGGAACATTCTGCACCTTAGATGTTGAGGGAACTGCAACAGGCAATGGTACTTTACTAAAGGAAATATTATCTGCTTTAACAAGTTTGTCATGACAATCAATACAAACAACAGCTGGAGAAATAGCTACCAAAAGTTTACAGCAGATACACTTAGCTTTGGTAGATTCAGCACTTGACAGCGATTTTCCTGTAGTATCTTCTGGCTCAGATGCAACGTGAGACATCTTGCAATATGTAAGAGAAAAAACAACATATAAAGCAAAATTGATCAAATTCCTTAAATGACAGTTTCAGGAATGGGAAAGAATGCCAAAGAACAAGCTTCTAGCAACCAGAAGCAATAAAAAATGAGACTTAAATAATGTGGAGACAAAAGTGACGCCCATATTTTTTTGCGCCAAATAAGACGCCCACATTATTTGGCGCCTAAATGCTTTTTGGCGCCAAAAATGACGCCACATCCGGAACGCCGACATTTTTGGCGCGAAATAACGTCAAAGAATGACGCAACTTCCGGCGACACGTATGACGCCGGAAACGGAAATAGAATTTTTGCGCCAAAAAAGTCCGCGCCAAGAATGACGCAATAAAATGAAGCATTTTCAGCCCCCGCGAGCCTAACAGCCCACAGGGAAAAAGTCAAATTTTAAGGTAAGAAAAAATGGTCAAATCAAAATGCATTATCCCAAATATGAAACTGACTGTCTGAAAATAAGGAAAGTTGAACATTCTGAGTCAAGGCAAATAAATGTTTGAATACATATATTTAGAACTTTATAAACAAAGTGCCCAACCATAGCTTGGAGTGTCACAGAAAATAAGACTTACTTACCCCAGGACACTCATCTACATATAGCAGATAGCCAAACCAGTACTGAAACGAGAATCAGCAGAGGTAATGGTATATATAAGAGTATATCGTCGATCTGAAAAGGGAGGTAAGAGATGAATCTCTACGACCGATAACAGAGAACCTATGAAATAGACCCCTTAGAAGGAGATCACTGCATTCAAATAGGCAATACTCTCCTCACATCCCTCTGACATTCACTGCACGCTGAGAGGAAAACCGGGCTCCAACTTGCTGCGGAGCGCATATCAACGTAGAATCTAGCACAAACTTACTTCACCACCTCCATCGGAGGCAAAGTTTGTAAAACTGAATTGTGGGTGTGGTGAGGGGTGTATTTATAGGCATTTTGAGGTTTGGGAAACTTTGCCCCTCCTGGTAGGAATGTATATCCCATACGTCACTAGCTCATGGACTCTTGCTAATTACATGAAAGAAAATTTAGGTTCAGTGTCCCTTTAAGTTTACTAGATTTCTTAAGAGTCACAACGACAGGACTATCTGAGGCATCTAAAGTAACCAAAACCTCCTTTAACAGTACACAAAGGTGTTCAAGCTTAAATCTGAAGGACACAACTTCAGGCTCAGAGGAAGGAATTATACTGTCCGAATCTGAGATTTCACCCTCAGAAGCTCCCAAGATATCTTCCTCATCAGATTTATGAGAAAGGGCAACTTGAGTAGCAAAAATTGGAGCAGAAACCTTACTATCTGAATCTCTAGATTTCCTCTTGCATTTTCCCTGTAACTTAGGAATGGCAGCTAATGCCGCAGAAGATACCTGGGCAGCAATTTCCGCTTTCAAATATACTCCACTAGGAGTTAGAGAGGAACCACAGGGCACTGCATGTGACGCCATTGAGGCTTGGGACATTGGAGAAGGCTGAGGTATTACCTGAACAGCATCATCCTGAGAGACATTAGGCTCAACACAGAAAAACTTTTCTTTATTATGTAATGTTTTCTTGACACATGAGGAACAAAATTGCATGGGGACAGCAATTTGTGCTTCTAAATACAAAAGACAAGAGTTCATCGAAACAGGCTCCTGCTCTGTATCAGACATTTTATTATTTAGTGATTGTCAGGGTGCCAGGAATCAGACAGACGAGAAGTGCAAAAATAATCACACCTTTATTAATAGCAAAAAATAATAAAAAGTCCACAAGTCAAATAAGCCAGGAGTCAAAACCAGAGCTGGTAGTCAGACGAGCTGAGTCAGGAGCCAAAGAGAATAGTCAGCCGGAATCAGGAACAAGGAAAACAGCAGAGTCAGGAACAAGCCAGGGATCAGGAACCAGGAAGAACGTCAGGCAGCCAGGTAATACACAGAAACTCTCAAACAGGTCTGAGACAACGCAAAGACAAAGCATACTGAACAGAGGCCCTTTAAATAATAAGTGATGACATCACAATTCTGAGACTGCATCCTGTCTCACATGGATGATGCACACCAGTCTGGCCATAAAAGGAAGTGCAGGAATTGAGCAGCATCCCCCACAATGCACCATAGTCAGGAAGAGAAGTGAGTAAAATGGCTGCCAGCAGCACATGGCAAACACAACAGGAAAAAAAACCCTGACAGTACCCTCCCCTCAACGACCCCTCCCCCGCGGGAGGACAAAAGGCTTATTGGGGAAACGGGCATGGAAGGCACAGAGTAGGGCGGGAGCATGAACATCAGAGGAGGGAACCCAAGAACGCTCCTCCGGACCGTAGCCCCTCCAGTGAACCAAATACTGTACACGGCCCCTGGACATACGAGAGTCAATAATGCTGCTGACCTCATACTCCTCATGGTTGTCAACAAAGATAGGACGGGGACGAGGCAACACAGTGGTAAACCGATAACAAACCAATGGTTTCAAGAGGGAGACTTGAAAAACATTGGAGATGCGCATAGCAGGAGGAAGATCAAGAGCGTAGGCCACAGGATTTACCCGTCGGAGTATTCGAAAAGGACCAACATAACAGGGAGCCAATTTATTGGAAGGCACACGAAGGTTCAAGTTGCGGGAGGACAGCCAAACTCTCTCACCAACCTAGTAGGAAGGTGCGGGCAGACGCCTATGATCAGCCTGGAACTTTTGCCGCTGCATAGAACGATGAAGGCAATCCTGAATCTGCACCCACGTGGAACGGAGTTTCCGGGAAATGCTCCTCCAAAGCCGGAATACCCTGAGACATGAATGAATCGGGCAACAAGGATGGTTGAAACCCATAATTCTGCCCAAGGTAACAGTTCAGACCAATTATTGTGGTGATCTGAGACATAGCAACGGAGGAACCGTTTAAGAGCTTGATTAGACCGTTCCGCAGCCCCATTGGATTGAGGGTGATATGCCGAAGAGAAGGAAAGCTGGATCCCCATTTGAGCACAAAAGGAACGCCAAAATCTGGAGACAAACTGGCTACCCCGGTCCGACACTATCTCCTTGGGTAACCCATGTAAACGGAAGACCTCCTGGGCAAAAATTGAAGCAAGCTCCTGAGGGGTAGGCAGCTTCATCAAGGGACTGCAATGTGACATTTTAGAAAAACGGTCAACCACCATAAGGATAACAGTATTGCCATTGGAAACAGGGAGCTCGACAATGAAGTCCATGGATATATGTGTCCAAGGATGCTCACCATTAGCAATAGGTTGAAGAAGACCCACAGGAAGACGTCGAGGAGTCTTATTCTGTGCCCAAACTGAGCAGGAGACAACATACGCAGCAACATCAGAACGAAGACCTGGCCACCAGAATTGTCGAGTGAGATACTAAATCATTTGGTTCTTGCCTGGGTGACATGCGGCTTTAGGATAGTGGTAAGTGTGCAAAAGTTTAGTTCGAAGAGTCTCAGGAACACAACACTTACCACTAGGTTTCTCAGGAGGTGCATTGGTTTGTGCAGCCAGGATCTCCTCCCCCATGGGAGAAGTCAAATTAGTACGTATGGTAGCCAAAATATGGTCAGGAGGTATAACAGGAGTAGGAACAGACTCCTTGGACAGAGGCGAAAATTGTCTAGAGAGGGCATCAGCCCTAACATTCTTACTACCAGGCAGGTAGGAGATCACATAATTAAACCGAGACAAAAATAGCGCCCATCTGGCCTGTTGGGGGGACAAACCTTTTGCTTCAGATAAATAAGTTAAATTCTTGTGGTCAGTAAGAATGAGCACTGGCACGCTAGTACCCTCGAGAAGATGCTTCCATTCCTTAAGTGCCAAAATTATGGCCAGTAATTCCCTGTCGCCAATTTCATAATTGCACTCCGCTGGAGACAATGTCTTAGAGAAGAAACCACACGGATGCAAGGAACCGTCAGGCATAGGACGTTGAGACAAGAGGGCACCTACTCCAGTCTCAGACGCATCGACCTCAAGAACGAAAGGCAGGACAGTGTTAGGACGAGCCAGAACTGGAGCGGCAGCAAAGGCAGTCTTAAGACTATCAAAGGCCTTAATGGCAGTAGGTGACCAATGGAGTGGATCATTCTCTTTACAGGTCATGTCTGTGATAGGTTTGACCAAGGAAGAAATGTTTTTAATAAACTTTCTATAGTAATTGGCGAGCCCCAAAAAACGTTGAATAGACCGAAGACCAACTGGGCGAGGCCACTGCAGAACTGCAGATAACTTGTCAGGATCCATGGAGAACCCTGCAACGGAGATAACATCACCTAGGAAGGTTACTTGAGTCTTATGGAACTCACATTTATCGAGTTTACAAAACAGGCCGTTCTCACGCAGTCTCTGAAGAACCCGTGTAACATCAGAACGATGAGCCTCAAGTGTGGGCGAGTGTATGAGGATGTCATCTATGTACACCAAAACACACTGTTGCAACATATCTCGTAGGACATCATTAATAAATTCCTGAAAAACAGCAGGAGCATTACATAGGCCAAAGGGCATTACAAGATACTCATAATGCCCGCTCCTGGTGTTGAATGCTGTTTTCCATTCGTGGCCCTCCTTAATCCTAACGAGATTGTACGCTTGAGGCGGTCAAAGAGTTCCGTAATAAGCAGAATAGGGTAAGCATTCTTAATGGTACGACGATTAAGACCCCTATAATCGATGCATGTTCTTAACTCGACACCCTTTTTCTTCACAAAGAAGAAGCCAGCCCCTGCAGGAGAGCAGGATTTGCGGATGATCCCCAGCGACAGAGCATCTGCAACATACTCCTCCATAGCACAATTCTCTGCAACAGAACGAGGATACACCCGGCCCCGAGGAGGAATGGCTCCGGGTTGCAGGTATATGGCACAATCTTAAGACCGGTGAGGAGGCAACGTACCGGCACGCACCTTGTCAAACACGTCTAGGAACTCTTGCTACTCTCTGACACAGCTCTTGCCTGGGCTAATCCCTTGTGGGAGACTAATAAACCTGTGATTTCAAATTACCCTGAATTTGTGACCTCCTTTCGAAGGGTATTTGATGTTCTGGCTCGCTCCTCCTCTGCTGCTAAATGACTCATGTCCATTCAGCAAGGTACAAGATCTGTTGCTCAGTATGCTATTGAGTTCCGTACGCTTGCAGCAGAGGTAGGTTGGACCAATGAAGCCCTTGTTGCCGCCTTTTTTCATGGGCTCTCTGATGCGATTAAAGACGAAGTTGCTGCCAGAGATTTACCAGAGGATCTCGAGGCATTGGTGTCTTTTTTGATCCTAATTGACATCAGACTCAGAGAGAGGCCCTCTTTCAAGGCGCGCTTGCGGAAGCCTCCTGTTCCGTTGTCTCCTACGTGTTCGTTCGAACCCATGCCTCCCTCTCCTCCCATGCCTACTGGTCCCGAGTCACCAGGTACTGCTGAGCCAATGCAGCTGGGATTCACGCGTCTCTCCGTGGTGGAGAGGGCCTTTAGGAGGAGGGAGGGGCTCTGCCTCTATTGTGGGTGGGTTACAGGGCCGCCATTTAAAGTCTTGTCCTACAAGGCCGGTTAACGCTCACACCTAAGGTCCTGTCGGGGGCAGACCTTGGGTGGTTTATCCTCGTCCCCGGAACCGCTTAAGGAGAAACCTTTGGTCACGGTTGTCCTTTCCTGGGTGGACTCCTCCATAGTCACTCAGGCTCTTGTTGACTCCGGTGCTGTGGGCTATTTCATTGACAGTGCTTTTGAATCAAAGCACTCCATTCCTGTTTTGCCTCGGTCCGTTCCGCTTGCTATTGAGGCCATTGATGGCAGGCCCCTTCAGCCCACACTCGTTACTCACGAAACTGCTCCGTTGTCCATGGCTGTTGGGGCTCTCCATTTTTAAACCCTCCAGTTCCAGGTGATAAACTCTCACAAACAGGTCTGAGACAACGCAAAGGCAAAGCATACTGAACAGAGGCCCTTTAAATAATAAGTGATGACATCACAATTCTGAGACTGCATCCTGTCTCACATGGATGATGCACACCAGTCTGGCCATAAAAGGAAGTGCAGGAATTGAGCAGCACCACCCACAATGCACCATAGTCAGGAAGAGAGGTGAGTAAAATGGCTGCCAGCAGCACATAGCAAACACAACAGGGAAAAAACCCTGACAGTGATTTATCACTCAAGAGAATGTATAAAAAATAATATGTTCCTTTAAAAATTTGGGGGCTCCCAAAATTCGTAATCTATTAAATAAAATTAATAGCCTCAAAATAAAAATAAATTAAACACTGTATATGTCCGGAGCTTGGTAGTCCCCAACACTACAAGATTAATTTTTAAAAAGTCACAATAGCAAAATTACGCTCCTCAGGCCACTCCACACCTCAGCCGACAGAGGCGCCTACCTTCACCTCTATCGCTGAACCGGGAGAGACAAACCAGCCTGGAGAAACAAGAAACCGTGACCGGACTAGACTACTGCGCCACCAGAAGGCACAAAAAGTCTACTTCCTGGTACACTGTGTATCAGAAAAAGTAGAACGGAGCCCACTGAATCTTAAGAGACTTCATTAAAAGCAATGTAAACCCCATACAGTTAGATAAACCAAAATAGTCTATCTGATATACCGCATGTCCCTGCACAAAACCATACAGTTCCTCCCAAAAAATTCTGAAGTGATTTGTTAAGATTAAAGAGCCCGCAAATTAACCCTTTCTTTTAAAAGAGTTATGCCAGTCTCTCACATGCAACAGTGCCTGCCCCATGCCCAAATGTAACCCTTACCACAGGATTATCTAAGTCCCAATTAAATAAGCAGGATATCTGAAAGTTAAGTGCATAGTCTCCCCACCTGGAAGAAAGAGCACTTACCTGCTAAATCCGCTGTCTGGCATGTAGACAGTCACACGGCATGAGACGACACAGTTCCTCACAGAGACCTGTGGAAAAGAAAGAACAGAGTAACTAACTCTTGCTTAATATACTGGGGCAGCAACTGATAGGAAACAAAGTAAGGCCCACCTTACAAGTTCCTAAATGCTTTAAAGCCATCACTACAAAGATTAACGTAGAATACGACTATACCCCAAAAAAACAAAAACTCTTGTAGTAAAAATCCAATTTTTCTTCAGACACCTAAACTTTACTTCCTCCATGCACTCAAGGCAAAGAGCATGAGTGGGGATTCTGGAAAGGTGAGTAATAATTAACAGCTTGACTGTGGTGCTCTTTGCCTCCTCCTGCTAGCCAGGAGTGATATTCCCAACAGTAATTGAGGACGTTGTGGACTCGCCATATCTTAGGAAAGATTATTTTTCCTAACCTGGTCTTGGAACACTATCCACTGACCAACTGGTGCCTTCCAAGACCCCAAAACTTCTTCCACACCGACTTATCTAAAGTGGCCCTCCTTCCTTAGGCAGATAATAAATGTGCAATATAATTTTTTTAAATATTATATTTAACTGGGATCAGGTAGAACATTTGTCTATTTGGAAAAAAACTAATTTGCTTTTATGAGGTTATTTGGATTTATATGAATCATACACTTAAAATTTAGGACCATATTATATATTAACATATCAATTAGGCTACAGCTTATTCGGTTGAGCATTTATAGAACCCTGACTACCCAATTATTTAAAGATATAGATTATGAGATATATATATATTGGGTTGTTCTTGCTGATTGATGGATACATTTACTCACCAATAAACAAGTGCTGTCCAGGGTACTGAACCCAAAATTGTCTGGCTTCTTAGCTTAAATGCCTTTTTCAAATAAAGATAGCAAGAGAACGAAGAAAAATTGCTAATAGGAGTAAATTAGAAAGTTGCTTAAAATTGCATGCTCTATCTGAATCATTTGGGTTCAGTGTCCCTTTAAGTTGCTAGACAAAATACCATACAGCTATGCTAAGACTTGCAGAAAAGATTGGTTGTTGCTTTCTACTGACAAACAAAATCGAATCATCATATTACAAAAAGGAATGTGTTATTCTTTGGCTGAAAAAAAGAAATTAAATCTAAGTGTTATTCTTTGGCTGAAAGCACTTCAGGGCAATTAGGTCTTTTGAGAAGTTTTGCATATTTTTCATTATGGAGGATAGGACTGATTCACATCAAAGATGCTTCTTGGAAAACAGCATGCACAAATCATTCGACATCTAGCGTGTATACAAAATTGCTGGTGATGGGGACACGAAGGATAGTGCATTTCCCATTATCTTTAGATTGTAGTAATTAGCAACTTCAACTTACTATTGCCAAGAGAATCCACTATCAAGTGGGTAGAAGATGCCTCTTCTAGTCACTAACTATCCTTTTTATTCAGCGATAGGACTGTGGTTTCAGGCATCATACAGACAAAATAGAAATAAATCAAACTAGTTTAGATAGGGATTCAGGAGCAGGGCCAAGAACTACGTTTTCTCATTGTAAGGTCAAATAAGGTGAATAGCAGGAAAGGCCTTTAAACAGTTACCCATCTAATTTAAGTGTTGGACAAAAAGGATTCAAAATCAGAATTGTAAGCACAAGAGGCACATGGAGACAAATTATCTGATGCATGATAAAAAAAACGTTAAATCAATTTGTTGCCTATTACCAAAAGTAAATGGGCTTTGAAAGCAGACACAACCTTTTGAAGATAGTAGTGTTTGGCCTTTTTGCCAATCCCTTATATAGATATTAAGGTACATTAGAAAAGGTTATGGATTCCTGACAGCTCATGTTACCACAACCAAGCGGAAAACAAAAACAAAAAACAAAACTAAAAACACAACAAGCAGAAGATGATACTTTTCAATAATTTCAAAGAATTTTGCTACTGGAACAGTTAATCCATCTTTTTGGAACACCACTAAAATTTCCAAGCAGTCAGATGCAAGGTTTTAATGGTTTAGATAAATAAGTGGCCTTAATACATAAACTCTGAATGCAGAGTGTGTACAGGGTTTGTCCCCACACACACAATTTTATCAGAAGAGGGAACCATGAACATATTTGGCTATTAAAGCTTAAAAGATGGAAGCGGATGGAAAACAAAAGCCAATGGTTAATTGTATTTTATTGCAAATGAATCAATTGCATACATCTCTGGGAGAAGAAAGTGATCAACAACCCTTTGTACACAACTATTAACATTCAGGATCTCTTCTGACGGCCTCTAAAAACATTTGTTGAGGGAAAAATTAATGGACTCTACCCACTTAGTAGAGTATAATTTTGAATCAACTAATCTGACAATTGCTTGTTCCCTGCAGACAGTCTGTGGAAAATATCTAAAATAATATTAAAAAATGGGCACGCACACAGTTTGGCTCATCAAATAACTGAGTGTGACCTTGGTATCTAATATAATCTAAATTCCAAGCAGATTTTTATGGTTGTATTGTGCAGGTGATCTTTAAAGTGCATAAAGGCTAATAGCAAAAGACTTACTGATTACTTATTCTAGTAGCTGCATGGGACACAGTAGACCATCCTCTCCTTTTACAAATTCTCCATTTTTTATTTTATTTAAAAGTCACAGCTTTCCGGTTCGCTTCCTACCTTTACAACTACTCATTTAGTTAGTTATTTTAATAGCTTATCTTCAGATCCTCTGCCTTTCTATGTAGAAATTCAACAATGCTCTGTATTGGGCATAATCTATACAATCTTCCTTGGAAAACATCTTCCTTTAAGTTCTATTTTACTATATATGGACAATCAAAATCGCTCTCTCTTTACTCACCAACTCTCTCTAATTTCTTCCTGGATGTCCTCATACTACCTCAAAACTTCTCTCAAAATACAAGCTCCTCATTCTCCCAACCATATACATCCGAAACCAGATATTCTGGCGGACTCTAAACTTAAAACTTCAACCACTACTGAATTGGCATGACAACGGACTACTAGTTCTCTTTCACTGCACATGTACTTACCGAATCCTGCCATGCTCAAGTAATTTAGAATTTGTCCTTTCCTTCCTGAAGGCATCAGGAAAGGAGTAAAGTTTTATGGTGCGAAATTAATGTTATGATGCGCACTAAAAAGGTGAGTGGGCTAATTGTCACATTGTATGCAATGAGAATAATCTGAGGCAATAAAGTAAGCAAGGGGAATAGTAAGAACCTGTCTCTGGGCCATACATAGTTAAACTTCTTAAAATAAAAAGTGCCCAACCCATAGCTGTGAGTGCCCATATAAAAATATAAATATACTTACCCGCAGACACTCGTCCACTAATAGCAGAAAGCCAAACAAGTACTGACACATATCAACAGAGGTAATGAAATAGATTATAACATCGATCTGTAAAGGGAGGCAGAAGATGAATCCCTGCAACCGAATTTACAGAGAGCTCATGAAAAGGTTTTCCTTGAGGCGAAAACATAGTGACATGAGGCGGCACTCCCTTTTACATCCCTCTGACAAGCACCGGGCTTCAATATGCTCTGAAGCGCTTTTCACTGCAGATATCAAGCACATCATTATGCTTCAACCACTTCCAACGGAGGCAAAGTTAAAAACTGAGGTATGTGTGAGGTGTTTTTTTTTTTTATATATATAGGCTTTTGAGGTTTGGGAAACTTTGCCTCCTCCTGGTAGGAATGTATATCTTATATGCAACAGTTTGTGGACTCTCGCCACCTATATGAAAGAAATATGAATTCACACAAAAATGTTCTCAGAACTACTACTACTGCCTTATCCCAAGTGGCCTTCCCGACTCCTGCCTCCTTTCCCAAGCTGCATTTTGGGGGTTTTAGACAATACGTTATAAATCAGAAGTTACTAGTAGGTTTTTACAACGAATGCTAGAGACTTTAGGGAGTGTGCCATACCATGAAATTGATCATCGCTTTATGAAAGTGTTGCTTAAATGCAAAAAGAACAGCTTTACAGATTCAACATTAATACAGGATCCCGGGTAAAGGCGATACATGAAATCCATTACTAGTTACAAAAGAATATACTTTTTTTTTTTTAAATGTAAAGTACCATATAATTCTATAGAAAGCCCACATCCTTATCACCCAAGTGTAATACAGATAATAGGCAATCATATTTTATATAAATTTATTGGACGGAGGAAACACCACATCTGTTGCATCACAAAAATCCTGGACAGCCAGATAAACACAGATATAAAACATCTTAATTTCACATTGGAGTGTGGAAATGACATTTCAGTAACTAATTCACAATACGTAGAACTTGTATAGAAAAAATAAATACTTAAGCACTTTCCATGATAATTCTAGGCAAAACACATTATTTTTATTTATATTTTAAAATTATTAACCCAGGATATTAATTGTACTGGCTATATAAAAATACATTTCTGGATATAGCTGTGCCTTATTTTATATAAATATTTTATAAAATATCAAGAGCAGCAGAAATATTACACCATTAAAAAGGTAAACGGGCTGAGTCTGCAAAGAAAACTAAATGTTTTAAATAATAGTCGTAAGTTGTTAAAAGGGACAATTAAGTCATTCTTTTTAAATACTAGTAAATGTCAGCAATATAAACTTGTAATTCTAAAAGATCTGTGTACAACATAAAGGTTAAGGCAAACTGTTTATTTTCCCAGGTAGAGGAAATGTGTACACAACGCATCTGTGGGATAGACTACAAAAATCTTGTGTGTAAAAGCCAAAAAAAAAAAATCATAAAAGTTCTAGCCCCAATTAAAAAAAAAATACTTTAGTGTCCCTTTAATTTTGCAGTATGCTTCTCTGGCGCAGTTGTTGTGCTTAAAAGGAACGTTATTGTCCGATAAAGTGCAATATTAGAAAAAAAGAATGACAAATCAACATCTTAACACATATGAGAAAAATGCGAAGTATAAAATTGATAACGTGAGGTTGACTGTGTTCCCATTTCTTGCTGTAACTGTTTCTTTCCCACACTGCTAATTTCCTATACTCCCTTAGCCAGACTGTAGTACATATGCAGAGCAACCAAACATACTTGTCTGTAATAGTACTAGCAGTGCCCAGTATATTGTGTATAAAATGCAGCCGTTTTCTGCCCTACAACAGCACAAATAAAAAGTCTACAGAGACAAAATATAATGATGCAGAAGCAGCCTCTCTGTACCCCAATAGCCATGCTGTAATTGTGGGGTAACACTATCCAGGAACCTATTGTCTGCAGCTGTAGCTCACACTCCTCACACTGCTCCCTGACAAGTTAGGTTAGACAGCTAAAGTAACTTGTGTGGGAACAGCTTGAGAAGTGTAAGTCTCAGCTACTTACTCCTTACAAAGGTTAGTTTATTGCCGTGTAACCCTGTGCAGGAATATTAATCAACTACAGAGCAGGTCTGTATGGGACAGGAAGGCAACTGCTGCTTTATTTTATTTCTGCAAATGCATTATCATCCATTTGTATAGCGCTGCAGACTTCCATAACACTGGCTGTATGACGGAAACGCTGTGCGCAGCTTGTAATATTACATCCAGTAATGTCTGGTAACTGACTCTTCCCATGCTCCCTAACCAGCATTTGCTAAAGCTGCAAATATATTAAATGGATACTGAAGCCAAATGTATTTCAGGATTCACATAGAGCAGCAATTTTACTCCTATTATCAATTTTATTCTTCGTTCTCTTGCTATCTATATTTAAAAAGCAGGAATGTAAAGCATAGGAGCCGGCCCATTTTTGGTTGAGATTATGCTTGCTTATTGGTGGCTAAATGTCAGTCACCAATAAGCGCTATCCATGGTGCTGACTCCTAAGCTTTACATTCCTGCTTTTTAAATAAAGATAGCAAGATAACGAAGAAGGTTGCTGAAAATTGCATGCTTTGTCTGAATCATGAAAGAAAACAAATGTAGATTTAGTATGGCAAAAATACAATTTATATTTTCAAATAGCGTACTTTGTTTTCAGAATACAATGTCCCAGTGAAACACACATTTTATGGAGAACTTCAGATTGCAATGTATAATACAAAACTGAAATGTGCATTTAAATTGGAATAAAAGCATTTTATGTAATATACTTGTATTAGCTTTTCTAGTTGCAGCGGCATATGCAGATATACTGTGCATGCCCTATGTATTACCAAAGCAGCACAGGATGTTTGTGGCTTGTACGATACCACATGCTACTGCTAGTTCTCTTAGCAGTAACAAAGGGGCATGTGGGTTGCATGTTTTACAAGAAAATACAGGTACAAAATCATTTATCCAAACTCTGTGAAACCGTAAAAAGTTAAGATTTCGGAATATTTGTATATTTATATCAGTAAACAACAATATCTTAAATAATTTAGGCAATATTTATATGAAATAGTAAAGCTTAAATCTTAAAGGGACACTTAACCCAAATTTTTTTCTTTCATGATTCAGATAGAGCATGCAATTTTAAGCAACTTTCTAATTTACTCCAACTATCAATTTTTCTTTATTCTCTTGCTATCTTTATTTGAAAAGCAAGAATGTAAGTTTAGAAGCCGGATCATTTTTGGTTCACAACCTGGGTTGTGCTTGTTGATTGGTGGCTAAATGCACCCACCAATAAACAAGTGCTGTCCAAGGTTCTGAACCTTCTTTTCAAGTAAAGATAGCAAGAGAACGAAAAAAATGAATAGGAGTAAATTAGAAAGTTGCTTAAAATTGCATGCTCTATTTGAATCATGAAAGAAAAAAAATAGGTTTAGTGTCCCTTTAAAGTTGGTTTTATATCATTCTTCATACTTTTGTATACATAGTATCAGAAAGATAATACAGTGCTGTAATCAGAAAGGTAATAGTTGTGTTAAATAAACAGACTATTTAAATTTTAGTACACAAAAAACAAACCAAAGATGCAGGCAGAGAAGATTTTGACTTAGTGATTGGGACAAATAGTAATTTTTAGGAATTTGTATAGTAAATTGCAAATCTGATTCTATTCAAATTTTATAGGCAGTCTTGCGCATTTCACTCAGCCATTATGTCCCTTTAAATTGTGGAGAAAGGATCAGCTGATTTCCATTAGCACGTACAAATATATGATAAGTATCCAAAAACACTAAACCCAAAGTCAAACTGTCCGTTCCTAAAAAAGATAGTCATTAAAAAACACCAAAACTGGTACAACTAAAACCCTAGTTTCTCCCTCATTCCTTTAAACTCTAAATGATAAAGCTCAAAACCATTCATTTATTCAAGACTAAATACAAATTGAATTCTAGTTATATAGTGGTTTTGTGCAATGAGAATCCCTTTCATACCATTATGTTCCTATATCAGAGCAATTATTCTTTAGATACAGACTTCAGAACATCTTTGTAAAAGCAGAAGCAGATTAGCTGGAATGCATTTCAATCAAGGACCAATACATTTTTCCCATTAGTGACAAGTTTACACTTACTACAGCCTTCCCGATTACTTAAAGGGACAGTAAACACCTTAAGATTTGTATATAAAAGGTTTACTTATGTGATTTAGCTCTGACAATTAACATTTTCTAATTTTCAGCTAGCTTTGTTGTCCACAGACTAAACCCCCAATAAGGTTCATCCAAATAAAGCAGATGGTGGGTTGTGTTTGACTACAGACAGAGAAACACTTGCAGTTAAAAGGGAATGAATTAATTTTAACATTTTTTAGAGTTAGTTGATGTTATTCTATAGCAACCCAACAGAAACGTCTTATAATTACAAGGGTATTACTGTTCCTTTAATAAGGCAGGACATGATTGATTCCCAGCACACACACTATGACCTGTACTGTGAGAAATAGCCTAGGTCTCCTAAAGACCCCATGCGTTGAGAAGTGTATAGATCTTTAGACCATGTGGAGTGTAATTTTCATCAAAGTGGCCCTCAAAGCCAACAATCTTCTGACATTTATACACAGGCAGATATATAGATACAGATATATATATATATATATATATATATATATATATATATATATATATATATATATATATATATATATATATCTATATCATATCTAGACCAGACGATTCATAGCACCTTGACCATGGACTAGTTTATGAGAACCAGTCTATGTAAAATATGGACCTCGCACCTAAATTTTAAAGTTTTATAAGCCAATTAAGAATAGCATGTATTCTGTAACTAATATAAATAAAAAAATTGCATCCTAAATATTAAAAGGGATCTAGTTTGTTAAAGCATGTGAAATATATGCACTAGTCTGTGCTTACCTTTAGACATAAAGTCCCACTCAGGAGCCACTAAACACTGCTGGTCATAAAAAAAGAGGCAAGTTGCACAACCTGACCACTCATCTGTGTTCAGCTCAGGAGTAGCAATCCTTGCACTTACAAGTCAGACTTTTTCTATGTATTTAGCCCCATTGTTGGTGTTAAACACATAATCCCACAGTCAGTAGTGCAAGAGAGACATGCTGTAACAAACTAGAGTATGTATGTTTAGTAGGGATGGGTGATTGTGTTTATATTCGAATGTTATTGTAGAAATTTGATTTAAATAATCGAATGTTGATAAGAATGAATATTCTTAAACATTCTATAATCCAATGCTATTTACAGTTTTCAAATTCAAATGTTTATAATTAGATCGAATGTCCACATTCAAAATTTCAAATGTAACATTCAATTTAACAAACACTATTCAGAAGTTCATTAGTTCATGTGGTAGGGAATTTAGTAAATTGATACATAATAGATACAAAGATATAAAGTCGAATGTTTCAATTTCGAATATTGCTTAATTTGAATATTACATTTAAAGAAAGCATCAGAAATACTATTACATTAAACAAATGTTAGAATGCTCTATAAACATTGGAAATTCTAAAGAGACGTGTTAAAATTAGTTTCATTTTTCAAATGTTGCGAAACATTCACCCATCCCTAACATTTAGCCCTACAATGCCCACTTAAAGTTAAAACAATTACAATGCAATGCCTTCTGCATTGCTTAATGTTGACTGTATATGCAAGTCTACATGAACACCAATATATGTAAGAAAATAATTTCACATGTACAGTATATCACCTTCTATAACTAAAATTGTTCAAACAATCTTTTGTGAAGAGCTCCATGCAAAATAGAATACACTTATAAATTAATGTATGTGCATGGTTAAACACATGGAGCGAGTGCAAATAAATTATGGGGATTTAAAATAAATAATGTTTAAAAAAAAAAAAAAAAAAGGAATGTCATAGTTCTATCCATAAATATTAAAATCTGAATATTGGTGTGATAAATATTTGGTTATTTCTTGTGAGATCTTTAAAGGCACAAGATTTAATGTAGCTGCAGTTTTGATGCATCTCCAATACATCCATAATATTTTTTTTTCCTTTTAAAATGAAATAAAAATTGTTGGTTGAGGGCTGCACAATTAAAACATTCTATGAGGCTTTGATGCATACTCAGGCCAATCATAGACCTCCGGTAAGAAAGAGTCATATTCGGTGTTCCACACTTTGGACCTTATATATGTATTCTTGTCTAGGGGTTCCGGGTATTGGAATGCCATGCCATTTCGGTATACAAACTCCATAACCTAGAAAGCAAAAGAGAATATGCTGCATCACCAATTCATAAATGGTACTTCCTACCTGCAAATTAGTTGAATTTAATTCATTGCAAACTCAATGAGATACAACATATAGTTTTAAACAACTTTACAATTTAATCCTGATCAAACAGACGTAAGGAGCTGAGAAATGCGTAGTTTGTATTTGATTTTCATAAATGTTTTTTTAACGTAAATCAGAAAGTTGTTTAACATTGCATGCTGTGTTTAAATCATTAAATAAAAATTTTATGTTTTATGTCCCTTTAATTTTATTATAAAATTTACATCCAATATCACCATATATTATATTTATACAATATACAAAAACAAATATTGATTGGGATCTTTCACCAACCATTCATATTGCAAACTGCCTTTTGGCACTCATTTGTTATTTATAAAATGAAAATAAGATGTATAGTTTGCCAACTGGTGCAATCGACAATATTTAAATGATAAAATATTGTTATGACAATTACATATGGAGAATATTTTATTTAAAGGGACACTGAACCCAATTTTTTTCTTTCATGATTTAGATAGAGCATGCAATTTTAAGCAACTTTCTAATTTACTCCTATTATCAGTTATTCTTCGTTCTCTTGCTATCTTTATTTGAAAAAGAAAGCATCTAAGCTTTTTTTTTTGTGGTTCAGAACTCTGGACAGCACTTTTTTATTGATGGATGAATTTATCTACCAATCAGCAAGAACAACCCAGGTTGTTCACCAAAAATGGGCCAGCATCTAAACTTACATTCTTGCATTTCAAATAAAGATACCAAGAGAATGAAGAAAATGTAATAGGAGTAAATTAAAAAGTTGATTAAAATGTCATGCTCTATCTGAATCTAGAAAGAAAAAATTTGGGTTCAGTGTCCCTTTAAAAAATGTATCTTAAATTAAAAAATTATTATGCACAATAATACTGTCAGATTATAATTGCTTTGCTTTATTTTTATCAAAGCCATTTCTAGGCTCAAGAGGTTTAAGTTAGTATAGAAATGAAATGTATACAGTCAGAACAGGAAATGGATTTTGATCATATGATCTTATACTGTAAATCTGTTTTTCCCTTAAAGGGACATGAAACCCATTTTTTTTATTTTATGATTCAGATAGAGAATACAATTTTAAACAACTTTCTAATTTACTTCTATTATCTAATTTGTTTCATTCTCTTGGTATCATTTGTTAAAGAAGCAGCAATGTGCACTACTGGTTTCTAACTGAACACATGAGTGAACTAATGACAATCGGTATATATATATATATATATATATATATATATATATATATATATATATATATATATATTCAGCCACTAATCAGTAGAGAGAACCTAGGTTCTTTGCTGCTCCTGAGCTTGCCTAGATAAACCTTTCAGCAAAGGATAACAAGAAAAGTAAGCAAATGAAATAAAAGAAGTAAATTGGAACGTTGTTTAAAATTGTATCCTCTTTCTGAATCATGAATAAAATATTTTGGGTTTCATGTCCCTTTAATGTGTTTCCAATTACTTTTTTTTTACCGGCTGCAGAGTATAAAATGTATGAGATTTGCTTTTTAAAGGACCAGTCAACACTGTAGATTTGCATAATCAACAAATGCAAGATAACAAGACAATGCAATAGCACTTAGTCTGAACTTCAAATAAGTAGTAGAATTTTTTCTGACAATTTTAAAAGTTATGTCTTTTTCCACTCCCCCTGTACCATGTGACAGACATCAGCCAATCACAAATGCATACATGTACCATGTGACAGCAATCAGCCATTCACAAATGCATACACACTTATTCTTGCACATGCT
>NC_069500.1:72363197-72365697 GCF_027579735.1 Bombina bombina | reverse complement strand
AATTTCTTTGAAAAATCATAGTCTGCCCCCTACCAGCTGGGCTGGAATGAGGGCCGCACCTTCATGTGGACTTGGGAGCTGGCTTTGGCTTTCTAAAAGGCTTGGATTTATTCCAGACTGGAGATGTTTTCCAAACTGATACCGCTCCTGAAGGGGAAGGATCAGGCTTTTGTTCCTTATTGTGACGAAAGGAACGAAAACGATTAGCAGACCTAAATTTACCTTTAGATTTTTTTATCCTGTGGTAAAAAAGTTCCTTTCCCCCCAGTAACAGTTGAAATAATAGAATCCAACTGTGAACCAAACAATTTATTACCCTGGAAAGAAAGGGAAAGCAAAGTTGACTTAGAAGACATATCAGCATTCCAAGTTTTAAGCCATAAAGCTCTTCTAGCTAAAATAGCTAAATACATATACCTGACATCAACCCTAATGATATCAAAGATCGCATCACAAATAAAATTATTAGCATGTTGAAGAAGATTAACAATGCTATGAGTATTATGATCTGTTACTTGTTGTGCTAAAGCTTCCAACCAGAAAGTTGAAGCTGCAGCAACATCCGTCAAAGATATAGCAGGTCTAAGAAGATTACCTGAACATAAGTAAGCTTTTCTTAGAAAGGATTCAATTTCCCTATCTAAAGGATCCTTAAAGGAAGTACTATCTGCCGTATGAATAGTAGTACGTTTAGCAAGAGTAGAGATAGCCCCATCAACCTTAGGGATTTTGTCCCAAAACTCTAATCTGTCAGATGGTACAGGATATAATTGCTTAAACCGTTTAGAAGGAGTAAATGAATTATCCAAATTATTCCATTCCCTGGAAATTACTTCAGAAATAGCATCAGGGACGGGAAAAACCTCTGGAATAACTACAGGAGGTTTAAAAACAGTATTCAAACGTTTAGATTTAGTATCAAGAGGACCAGATTCCTCTATTTCTAATGCAATTAAGACTTCTTTAAGCAAAGAACAAATAAATTCCATTTTAAATAAATATGAAGATTTATCAGTATCAACCTCTGAAACAAAATCCTCTGAACCAGAAGAATCATTATCAGAAACAGAATGATGATGTTCATTTAAAAATTCATCTGAAAAATGAGAAGTTTTTAAAAGACCTTTTACGTTTACTAGGAGGAGGAATAACAGACATAGCCTTCTTAATAGATTTAGATACAAAATCTCTTATGTTAACAGGAACACCCTGAATATTAGATGTTGATTGAACAGCAACAGGTAATGGAACATTACTAAAGGAAATATTATCTGCATTAACAAGTTTGTCATGACATTCATTACAAACAACAGCCGGAGGAACAGTTACCACAAGTTTACAACAAATACACTTAACTTTGGTAGATCCAGCATCAGGCAGCAATTTTCCAGAAGTATCTTCTGATTCAGGGTCAATCTGAGACATCTTGCAATATGTAATAGAAAAAACAACATATAAAGCAAAATTTATCAAATTCCTTAAATGACAGTTTCAGGAATGGGAAAAAAATGCCAATGAACAAGCTTCTAGCAACCAGAAGCAAATAAATAATGACACTTAAATAATGTGGAGACAATAATGACGCCCATATTTTTTAGCGCCAAAAAAGACGCCCACATTATTTGGCGCCTAAATGCTTTAAGCGCCAAAAATGACGCCACATTTGGTGACACCGACATTTTTGGCGCAAAAAACGTCAAAAAATTGACGCAACTTCCGGCGACAAGTATGAGAAGAAAATTTTAGCGCCAAAAAAGTCCGCGCCAAGTATGACGCAATAAAATGAAGCATTTTCAGCCCCCGCGAGTTTAACAGCCCACAGGAAAAAAGTCAAATTTAAGGTAAGAAAAATTGATTATTCAAATGCATTATCCCAAATAATGAAACTGACTGTCTGAAATAAGGAATGTTGAACATCCTGAATCAAGGCAAATAAATGTTTAAACACATATATTTAGAACTTTATATAAAAGTGCCCAACCATAGCTTAGAGTGTCACAAAAATAAGACTTACTTACCCCAGGACACTCATCTACATGTAGTAGAAAGCCAAACCAGTACTGAAACGAGAATCAGTAGAGGTAATGGTATATATAAGAGTATATCGTCGATCTGAAAAGGGAGGTAAGAGATGAATCTCTACGACCGATAACAGAGAACCTTTGAAATAGACCCCGTAGAAGGAGATCATTGAATTCAAAATAGGCAATACTCTCTTCACATCCCTCTGACATTCACTGCACGCTGAGAGGAAAACCGGGCTCCAGCCTGCTGCAAAGCGCATATCAACGAAGAATCTAGCACAAACTTACTTCACCACCTCCATGGGAGGCAAAGTTTGTAAAAACTGATTTGTGGGTGTGGTGAGGGGTGTATTGATAGGCATTTTGAGGTTTGGGAAACTTTGCCCCTCATGGTAGGAATGTATATCCCATACGTCACTAGCTCATGGACTCTTGCTAATTACATGAAAGAAAGTACTCCTTAGAGTTAATGTAAA
>NC_069500.1:72238197-72360697 GCF_027579735.1 Bombina bombina | reverse complement strand
AACCCAACTTTTTTCTTTTGTGATTGTTAAGAGCAAACAATTTTACAAATTACTTATATTATCTAATTTGCTCAGCTCTGTTGGTATCATTTTTTAAAAGCATACCTAGGTAGGCTCGGGAGCTGCTGATTGGTGGCTGCACATTTATACCTTTTGTCATTGGCTTACTAATGCATTTAGCTCACTCCTAGAAGTACAATTCTGCTCCTTCAGTAAAAGGATTCCAAAGGAATTAAGCAAAATTGATATAAGAAGAAAATTTCTTATTTAAAATAAATGTATCCTCTATCTGAATCATGAAATAAAAATGTTGGTTTTCATATCCATTTAATTGACAAATGATTTAGTATTCACGCTGGGCGATTCTAAAAATGATGGCACCTGAAGACAGGATTCAGCCATCCGTTCCCTATGGTGTCCCCTATATTCTTCAGTAAGAGAAAATCTTAAAAAGATTTAGGTTTTTATAGTTCACATTTACAAAACCTACATGTTGTCACAAGTGCACGTTGCAATTTATTTTAATCATAAACTTTTACATACTTTTCTAGCGTGAAGATAAAGGAAAATATCACAAATAAGAAGCTTTATAGTTCTAAAGAGGATTTTATTTTTAAATGAATTCCTTTAGTTGAAGTAACAGACATGTGGGCAAGTACAGATCTACATTACTCAAGGAAAGGCATCCATACATATGATCCTATCACTGGCAGTATCCTCATCAGGAATGACCCAGGAACATGCCTAATGCCCAGCTTTGTGTTCAGACCCGTAGCAAATTTTATAAACATGCTTAGATAAGAAAAACAATTTAAGAATTAATGATCTAAGGGAAAAAAAATTACACTAAAAATGTCAATTTAATAAAAACAATTTTTAAATTCTCATTGGCTTTAAAGGAAATGGTTCTGTCTTGGTTAAGCTTTTGGGCTATAACTGAACCTTATATTTTGACAAACATTTATATTTCCACTGTTTTCTTTGTTTTACAATCCAATAAACACAAGAAATCACCTGGGTTGCTGAACTTTATTTGATTTAGTTATTATAAATATACAGATTTTAGGATACACTAAGGCCAGTCTATGAGCTTTTATGTAGCAGGGTATTTGGTGATGGACTATAAGACTATGCAATATGAACCGTCAACAACATAAAAAAAAATAAAAAAAAATGGGCAGGGTTTATAAGCATACCTGGTAGGATATAAAATGAATGCACACACTTCCTCCAGTACAGACTCAAACAAGTCTTAAAATGAGTAATAACAATTACATTGTAGCAAATAAAATAAATACCACCATCATCATTTGGGGTCTGTACACATGAATAAATCGATTCTTGATTTTAAATTTGAAACCTCATTTTGTGGGTTTAAAAGTTTTTACACAACACTTTTGCAAATGTTCTCACCTTTGCAGCCTCCAGAAAAACGCGATCACTTATATGTCGAACACCACTCAGAATAACAGCTAAAGCAACACCTATATACAAATAAGCATATAAGAATACAATGTCCCATAACTTTGAAGACTACAATGAAACTTTTATGTTAAAAAGAAACACAAAATTGAGTGCCTATAAAATACATACATAATTTATGTGTACTATGGCGTATAGTTACACACATCTAGAAACTTAAACTATTGGTCTAGTGAGAAACTGTAGAGGATGATCAAGAAATCACATTTTTTCATTCATTTTATAGGTTATAGACTGATAAAAATTTTCTCCTCATTGGAAAACCATAGTAATATTATCCAGGGATCTTTATTTTATTAGATATATATGCAAATTTCTGCTCACTTAAAGGTATACTAAACCCAAATTTTTATAATTTACTCCTATTATCAAATTTTATTCGTTCTATTGCTAGCTTTATTTGAAAATTTATTTGGAAAAAGCAGGAATCTAAACTAAGGAGCCGGCCCATTTTTGGTTCGGCACCCTGAATAGTGCTTGCTGATTGGTGGCTACATTTAGCCACCAAACGCTACCCAGGTGCTGAACCAAAAAATGGACCGGCTTGTAAACTTTACATTCTTGCTTTTCAAATAAAGATAGGAAAAGAAAAATTAGAATAGGAGTAAATTAGAAAGTTGCTTAAAATTGCATGCTCTGTCTGAATCATGAAATAAAAAATGGGTTTAGTATCCCTTTAACAGTAAAACAATCATACAGCTCAAGAAGTGTGCAATCCCTCTACAGCACCATGCAACTCCTACTGAAAACTGTAAAGATATAATGTCTTCATAAACATCACTTTACCCTGAGCTTGCAGCAAACAAAGGGACATGAAACCCAACATTTCTCTCTCATGATTCAGATAGAGCACACAATTTTAAACAACTTTCCAGTTTACTTCTAATAGCTAATTTCCTTAGTTTTCTTGGTATCCTTTGTTGAAAATCATACCTAGGTAGGCTCAGCAGCAATGCACTACTGAGAGCTAGCTGCTGATAAGTGGCTTCACATATATGACCGTTGTAATTGAATAACCCAATGTTTTCACCTACCTCCCCAGCAGTGCACTGCTACTCCTTCGACAAAGAATACCAAGAGAATAAAGCAAATTTAATAATATGAGTAAAGAGGTTTAAAATAGTATTTCTCTATCAGAATCATGAAAGAAAAAAAATGGGTTTCATTAAAAACGTTTATAATTCATTAAGCACACAATTTATAATAAATGTAACTTCTTACATCAAATTTACTTTGTTCTCTTGGTAGACTTTGTTGAAGAGTATGCATGTTTGTTTTGACCACTATATGGTAGCAGTGTATACAGCAAGGTAGTGCTCAAAACACACACATGTATTGCTCCTTGGCCTAAGTATAATTTGTTTTTATTATTCTTTATAGTTGCTTTGCCTGAAACATGAAAGTTTAATTTTGACTCTCCCATCCCTGTAACAGTTTTATTTAGCATAGTAACATCACAGAGCAGCATTAATAGATCTGACAGACACATGGCACTTTTAAAACTAATAAAGTTAAAGAGAGTTTACCTGGGAAAATATAGGCATTATTACCCTGTCCTGGTTTATAGGATCGGCCGTTGCTTAAGGTCACAGTGTCAAAAGGACTTCCACTGGCAAAGAGACATCGTCCCTATTAGATAAAAATAAAAAAAAATTAGATCTGCAATACAAATGTTACCTAGCTCCAAAGTAAAGTATGTGATTATGTCAGTTGGAGAGATTGTGCAACAATAGTCCAGTTATTGCTTAACAGCAGATGTAAGATTTAAAAGGACAATTTACCATAGATTAACCACTTTACTACCAGGAATTTCAGAGAAAAACTTGTCCAAAATACAGAAGATCATATTATATGCTTACCTGATAAATTACTTTCTTTCGTGGTGGTAATAAATTAATTTCACTTACCTAATATTTCCCTCATCTAACTCTGTATTAACATCCTTCTCAATCTTGCAGTCCTCACCTCCTGTTTCCCAACCTCCTACCCTTCTAGATTGTAAATTCCCACAGGAATAGGGCCCTCAATCCCTCCTGTATGTGTTTGTAAATTTTGTCCTGTATCTTACATGTCTTGTATTGTTTTATTTAAATGAATTGTATCCATGGACAGCGCTGCGGAATATGTTGGCGCTTAATAAATAAAGTATAATAATAATAATAATAATGATAGTCCACAAAAATCCTTACTTGTGGGAATTCACTTCCTGGCCACCAGAAGGAGGCAAAGACACCCCACAATAAAGCTTTAAGTATCCCTCCTACTTCCCTCTCTCCCAGTAGAACAAATAGCCAAAGAAAGGAGGAAGTAGTAAGAAAGATAGTAGGGTAAAGAGGGGCAAACTAGAACTTCTGCCAACCTTCAAAAAAATGGGCGGGTTCATGGACTATCACCACCAAGAAAGAAAGGAATCTATCAGGTAAGCATAAATTAGGGTTTCTATGGTGGTGATAGTTCACAAAATTCCTTACTTGTGGGAACTAATACCCAAGCTGTGGAGGAGTCCACAAAGAAAACGGGTGGTAAAAGAAAGAAAGACAGGGAACCTATTTACCAGGAACAGCGCCAAAAAAGCCTTCCTATTAAAAACCATGAAGTTAAAGAATCAGAAGTAAACTGCTGAACTGTATGACAACCAAGATCAGGATGAACTAGCTAAGGGCCTGACAATGGAAAACCTTAGTAACCTACAAGCAAGTTATCAGTGCCAACTCCCCCCTCGAGACTCCGCAGTAAGCTCTCCTTCGCAAATCTCAGATTTGGAAATAAGAAAGGCACCATAATCTCCCGATAATTGGTCTCTCAAGAACCCCTTAGTGTGAAAACTGGAGAAGTTTGTAGAACATAGGAAAGAGCTGACAAATCATATGCGCTCCTCGTCGAGGAAATAAAGATAAAATCTTAGAATATCTATCATAAAACAAGTTCAAAAAGTGGATTTTACAAACCTTCAAACTCTAGAGGAGAAATTTTGCAGACAAGTCTGAACTAAATAAGGCCTTAATATCAGGAAGATAAACAAGTTTCCTATGAAATGAAACTGAGATGACTGAAAACGTCTCAGACATCTAACCAATAAGTCCTTGTCCAAACCATCCTGAAGGAATGGACAAACGAATGGCAGTCTAATAGAATGCACTGTATATTCCCAATCTGCACAACAGATAAATACACTTTCCACCCTTGAATATCCATCAGTCAAGTAAAGACTGAAGATATTGATAAAAGAACAGACCTTAAGAAAAACAGATTTTGCAATTAATAAAAAGATGCCACAGGATAGCGCTGGCAATCTTGACTAGATCTGCATCCCAAGTCCTCTAAAGTCAAACAGGAACCCATGTCGCAGAAAATTACTCCTGCTTGAACAGAGCAGATACTCTCGGTAGATATACAATTGAAAGGAAAAAATAAACTTATCAGAAAGGATCAAGGAATTACCAGTGTCTCTATTAATTCCACTTGAGGAACACAGACCACGACCCGTACCTGGTGAATTTGTGGAGTAGACAAAATGCTAGAAAGTCTTTCTGAAAGACCCCAGTGATGCATCAACTGGACAAAAATATGCTGATTGAGGAAGCATTCCCTTAAAGAAACATCAGACTTATGTACTTCAGGAAAGCTTTCTTTTGTGAAAAGCACAATTGGGCTAGAAAAAGAGATTGCTCCTAGGTGGTTACTCGCCATATAATAAGGTACTGAACTGTTCTTCCTGTTAAAGCTCTTCTCTTTCTGTATGCATTAAAGAAAATCTGATGAGTCAGTTAAAAACGCCTCCCCAAATGTTGGCCCCAGACATGATAAATATTGATATGGTCAACCGCCTAATTCAGGATACGCACTGTTGCCTTCATCATTAGAGGTCCATGAGTACCTTCCGATGATTGATGTAGGCTACTGCCTTGAATATGTGAAAGAAACCAGTCTAAGAATAATTCCAGCCTGACGCATTCCAGATTTTATGGAATTCCATGTCCTTAAGTGGTCATCTCACCTCCACAAACTACCAAATTCCCTGAGAGCTTCAAAGGCCCAAATATCAACCAACCTGACAAACTGGAGTCATTGGAAATTTTTTCCCAACACGGATGAAGGAAGACGATCCCCCTGGACACCTGAACAGAGAATGCTCACCAAGGAAATGGTCAGAAAAATTAGCAGCAACCAAGGCACTACATATTAGACACATCAAAAAGCTGTTGCATGTGCACATACTGTACTGTAAAATAAATTTGGAAAATATACACATTTTTGGAGACTTAGATAAGTTCTGCAAAGCAGAACAGGAGGGCATACAGTGAGCAATTTCTAAAATTATACATTCATTTGTTGTGATAACAAAATCTGTGGAACTATCCTTTAAAAGGGTCCAAGACAGCAGAAGTAGTAGTAGGCTGTTTCATTATAAGCCCATAAACAGTGCACTGAACACAGAACCAGATTACATGTACAAAAAAATATGCAATAAAAACAGAGAGAAATAAAGCATTTTAAAACCAGATGAGTTTCTGTCTTTAAGTACTAATATCACACCCTTAGACACTAAATGTGTATGACAATATATTTTGTGGCCAATATAATATAAAATTGACCAAATTACATTACAATTAGGTGAAATTTAAGAATAGTCTAAATTATAATGCACCTAATACATTAGCCTGGAGCCCCTCCTACACCGGGATAAGGCTCTTACCCCCTACAATACTGCTGAGGAGCCGTCAAGCTGAATGGTTTCTGCAGCTTATAAAAAACTCCCTCTGCACACTGATGACCACGAGCGTAATAGAAAGGGCCAAATTTATCCTAAGACGGGAAAAATATCATCCTTCTCCCTCTGGGAGAAAACCCCCATACTGCACTCTGCCTATGCCTCCTTCAGGACTCTGGCATATTCCTAGCGCTCCCTGTGCAGACCCTGAAAATGAGTAGCACTAGGGAAGCCGACCAGCTGACAGGGTCCTGCAGCGCATAAGGGCTCCTTTTGCGATAGCGCTGATGTGAACTGCCTATGCCCTGTGCAAGACTCCGGTTATCTCCTTAGCGCTCCTGAGCAGTCTATGAAAACACAAAGCATATCATTTAAAGAACATGAAAAGGGTATTAAAAACAAACAATTACCCAGACCCCCTATGTGTGCACAAACAGTCTACTATGTGCACAAACAAACTACACAATAAATTAAACTGAGATTAAAGTATGTGACAGGGTTGTCCAGTGTATTCTGCTGTTGTGTCTGGCTATGAAGTATGCACCTAAAGTATATATAACAGTGGAAAGTATATAGCCTGTGGGTTGTGAGACATGTGGGTACTTACCCAGAGACTGACCCTCTCCACTGTTCTTACCCAGATGTTAATCCTGAGACTTCAGTAGGAGCCCATCCATTATTGTAACTAAGAGTATATACTGAGGAATTAAATCTTCATGGCCAAGCAGGAGGCTAAGGGAACTTCCCAGCAATATCTCCTTGATGAAGGCAAATAACTACTGGGAGACAGTGGGAAGTAGGAGGGATACTTAAAGCTTTGTTGTGGGGTGTCTTTGCCTCCTCCTGGTGGCCAGGAAGTGAATTCCCACATGTAAGGATTTTTGTGGACTATCACCACCTTAGAAAGAAATTTAGCATTTCTGCTACCACGTCATATAGAGCCTTTTTGTTTTTATTTACCTATCAAAATTAATTTATTTTCTTAGTAGATAACCCAAGGTATTGATCTAGGCCCATTTTGGTATTTTTCATGCCACTATTTCACTGCCAAATGCGATCATATTAAACAAAAATTGTTAACTTTTTTACAAGTTTCTCACTGAAATTTATACACAACTACTGCACTCATAAGACAAATGGTTGTAAAAGGTCCTCTGGAGTCTCTTTTGTTCAGAAATAGACATGCATAGCTTTGCAATTAGTTTTTAGCAATTAGCAGGCCACTTATTGCAGCTGTGCACCACACACAATTTCGGCAGTGAAGGGTTTAGCTGGTAAGGGTAATATTTTAATACAGGGATTACCCTCCCACCTCCCTGATCCCTCCCCCACCTACACTCCTGACCCCTATCTTAAGAACTGGCAGTTTACCAGTGTGAAGTTTTAGTTTGTTTTTTAAAAGAATGTATTAATAAATTGTATTTATTTTTTTATTTTCTGCAGTGCAGGATCCCCCCTTACCCTCCCAAACAGCCCTCTAACCCATCTTGGTGTGGTTTCCATCTTAGGTACTGGCAGTTGTCTGCCAGTACCCAGTTTATAGTTTTGTTTTTTAAATGTATTAAGTTATTGTTTTTCCATAGTGTAGGTGTCTCCCTCTCCCCACAATCATTATGCAGGCCCCCCACTCAAATTCCCCATTGTTCTGTAGCGCAGCATAGCCCTCCCTCTCCCTTCCAAACTTTTTTCTGTAGGTAGGGTGCTGCCCCTCCCTCCTTCACCGTTGTGCTGCCCACCCGCCTCTCTCCATCCCTCCTGAACCTCCCTGCGACACAAACGTATTATTGTTACAGTGACACAGACATGTCGCTGTCTGTAACAATCTGGCAATCTGCCTTCATGTAACGATTGGTGCTGGGTTACCATATGAAGACAGATGCCTGCAGCCCAGGAAGAGCAGATCTTGGCTGTCACTTGACAACTGAGACTGCCTGAAGGTCAGACATACTGTGTGCATGTGTATGACAGGCTATGTACCGCATGACTTCTATATACATCCTATTGGCACAAGAGGTTAAAACATTTATGGAAAATTTTTAAATTATGTTTTTTGTTTAGTTTAATTCTCATATCTCAGTAGCCACATCCCATTTTAAAGGGGACTTTAAGCATCCAACCATGATGCTTGGACTTGCAAGGGAGCGTGCATCTGGCATGTGCAGGCACTTTGTTTTTCTCCTCAGTTTTAGGTAGTTTACTATGAAATTTCAGAAGATAATGTGATTTCCATAGGATTTCTCCATAAAGAATCAAAGTAAGAACAATCAAAGTAAGAACTCAGCACTGATTATGTGGTTTGGCTGTTTATTTCCAATTTTCCAGGTGATTTTTTTCTTGTCATTTTTTTTACAGATAAATTAAAGCAGTTAAAGAAACATTCCAGTCAAAAATTAAATGCACATAGATGAATTACATCTTAATAGAAACATATGTGTAATATACATGTATTGGAAAAAATGCTTCTAGTAAAAGTGATAACTGTTTAGTGTTAATATTTTTCTTTGCATTGGCATGTGAAGCATAGCTAGATATTGTCAGTGCATCAGCATTTGAAATACTGCAGCTGCTCAGAGCACCAGTAGGGCCTGTATCATGTCAGCAATTAATAAATAAAGTCATTACCAGATGGTACAGGCACCTTAGGATCTCTGAGCAAGTGTTGTGCTTAAAATGCTGGTGCACGGTGCATACTTGAATACACTTGAAACAGCTATAGCAAAAAATCTTCTAATAAAAGCTAATACATGTATAAATACAAAAATGCTTCTATACAAAACTGAACTGCATCCACGTGGATTCTAATTTTGTCTGGAATGTCCATTTAAGGAAAAAGAAGTATGCAGGAGCCAAAACAGGCCATTCACATGAAAAGATCTTTAAATGCATTATAAAAACATAAAATATCTGTAAATAAAAGGGAAAAAAATATAAAATTTATATTTTTTCCATCATAATGCCATCTCCAGCTCATGGTCCTACCTCCGTCAAGGTGTATGCTTCCTCAGCCGTACATTCTGCCTTTGTAGTTGGATTGCTCAGAGCAAAGATAACTGGCATTTCATTAATAGAACCCATTGCTTTGATGACATCTTCTGTAAACAGTTTTCCGGCACCTGCCACTCCTGAACAGAAAAGTGCAAATTTCACACATTTAAAGGAAAAACTTTAAAAATAAAATGCTAGTTATAACAATCTATTAAAAGCGAAGATTAGTCTGACAAATGTATGCACATGTACGTTTCAAAATTATATATTAGTTGCTTAAATACTGGAGTTAGTGTAAAGTTTAAGTCGCTATAAAGTAATGAGCTCTGCAATGGTGCGTGCAATCTAGTTCTCCCTAGGTTTAAAAATCCAGCTATACACTGACACAAGTTAGGGACAGTTAGAAATGAGCTACTAGAATAACAATCACAGTAATTAATGTCCCTTTACTGAGAAAGTGTTTAGAAAGTTTACAAACAGTTTAGAGGTTTATCATTTTAATATACATTAGATGTTTTATTCGGTTTAATATAAGATAAACATTAACAACCCACCAATAATTGCTGATGGCTTTAAGATATTTACTGCATCTAGAAAACTTTTCACGTTTTGCTCTTGGGTGGCATGGGCAAATGTCTCCTGGTTACCATCGATCCCTTCTTTCCTTCCCTGAAACAGAGGTAGAAAAGTTTTTATCCAAACTGGATTTTGGAATAATTGTACATTTGCCTCTGTAAAATGGGACAACTTGAAGAGGGTATCTGTCCAAGTATAAAAACAAAACAATATCTTATGTCGTTTAGGTAATATTTACATGTCACCATACAGCTTGTACATGTAACCTAAAAGGTAGTTTTATACTATATCGTTTTTAAAGACAAGCATGTAATCATACGTAAATATTATACTGGATGTCAATCAAGGTTATGAATGTCGTGAAAAAAAACCCCCTAAAAAAACCCTCCAAAATATGTGAAACGTTTTCCTATCAAGAACAATTTCTATAAGATATTACACATATAGAAATATCTGGTTCTTGATAAACTCTAGGAATAGTGATGTAAGGCTCACAAATTGTACCAACTTATTATTCTCCATACATCTATATACTTCTTTTTTTTGCCAGGAGCGAAGCAAAGTTTGGCCAAGTCATGCTCACTAAATTTGTAAACCTCTAACCTACTGGGTTGATTTTAGCAGTTTTGATCTTTAAAAGCCCAATAAAAAAGGGACAGTTAGCCTAAATTTGTCTCGCCTTTAATGTGTTCCTAGTTATACAGTTTACCTGACCGAGTGTATGAAATAGTTTACAAATAGCTCCTTCACAATAGCCGATTTAGCCTGTGGTATCCCTACCTTTACTGAAAGTTTATATACTTAAAAAGGGACAGTACACACCAATTTTCATATAAGTGAATGTATTAGACACTGCTATAAAGAACAACATGCAAAGATACTTAGAAGCTCCCAGTTTAGTACTGTTTAGGAGGTTAGACTGGGACACCCATTGAAATGGGCTGATAAAGCAGACACTCCCCTATTCCCCTGCACATGTAAGGACCCATTACACAAACAGGATCAAGCAAGTGTCTGTAGATATTAGTATACATCTGAAACTTTGGGGCTGGATTACATACATTTTTACAAAAACACCCTGAGATGTGCAATATAAATGGATCTTCAGCAACGCACATATGCAAAATAAAAATCCAGTCTACAATGTCCCTCTAAAGGGACAGTCTACTTGAAAATGGTTATTGTTTAAAAAGATGGATAATCCCTTTATTAACTATTCCCTAGTTTTGCATAAACAACACCGTTATATTAATATACTTTTTACCTCTATGATTACCTGTATCTAAGCCTCTGCAGACTGCCCCTTTTCTTATTTTTACAAACTTGCATTTTAGCCAATCAATGCTGGTTCTTCCATAACCATTGCCATTCTCTATGAGAGTGAGCACAGTTATCTAAATGGCACATATGAACTAGCACTGTCTAGCTGTTAAAGATTTAAAAAGCACTGAAATAAGGAGAGAACTGCTGGTGCTTAGAATCAGGCAAAAAGAGGTTAAAAATAATAATAATAATAATATTGGTTGTGCAATGCTAAAGAATAGGCAGTAAAGGTGTTATCTTTTTAAAACAAAAAAATAAAGTAGACAGACCCTTTAAGTATTGGCTTTAGAAAAGCTGTGTAAACGCAGCCAGCAGAAGAATTTGCACTCCCAGTTGGGTGTAGGAGAAAGTAAGTAATAAAAATTGTTCTCTTTAAGTACCGAGCTTTGGTATATAGACAGAGATAATATAAAAAGAAGAGGCATGTGTGTTTACAGAAAGTGATAAAAACACATCTGATTTTATCTGCGAGCTCAACCCATTTTGTATATTTGTTATACTAATAAAATGAACTTGTCCAAGTACTTTTTAAAACAATCATTTAAAATGGAAGGAAATATTGGTTTATGCAAGAAACAGCATTATAGAGATAGTATAGTTGGGTGTAACATTGATACATAATGCACAAATTCATCTATTAAATCACAAATCTTCTATCATGATAACTAAATGGCAGAAGACAATTACACTCCAGTACATTTTAGTTTAAAACAGTTTTAGCTTCTAAACAAACTCGTTTAATCGTGAGGCATTACCTGAACAAGTAAACCATATTTATCAAACATCCAAATCTTCTCTCTTGCTGCTTCAGCAGAAAGGCCATTTTCCATCATTGCCATGACTATGAGGTTTGCAATACCGAGAGCAGCCTGACCGGGGACAGTAAAAGGACACATTAGCTGGCACAACACTACAAACGTCTGTATAGCCTACAACAGATGTCATCAGAGTTCATCTGTTTGCTTTAGGATACCTGCGCCATTTTTTTATATTAAGTATACCTGATACCAATGACCTCAATGTAATAAATCATTTTAAGAAACCCTGTATTAGAATATATAGGCAGTATTGCACAATATGTGTCACAATAAACCTTTCAAGATTACAGGGCATGAAACATTTATGGATCAGATAGAGAATGCAATTAAGAGATTTTTACTTATATCAAGCAACTTTACTTTGTTATTGGTTTACTTTGTTTATAAGCATCTCGCAAGGAGTAACAACGCACTACTGGGAGCTAGATGGTGATTGGGACCTCTAGTCATTTGCTCACCAGATATGATCAGGTAGCTCCATATAGCACAATTCTACTCTGAAGTACCTAGATATTTAAAACCTCTGCAAGCAGTTATTAAACCTGTCTTAAGGCCTCCCTAACAGGCCACATTTTCAGGATTACCTCGGGTGAGAGCAGGTAAAATAACCAGGTTTACTAATCAGCTAATTTCACCTGTGCTCCGGTTCAGATATCCTCAAAATACGGCCTGTTAGGGAGGTCTGAGGAGAGGTTTGAAAACCAGTGCAATAATAAAATTATATAACACATTGGAACAATTTCTTTTTATACTCATGTCCCTTTAAGAGACTTTATGTTCAAAGAAATACCATAAGCAAGCTGGATTCAGTAGTGTGCAGATTCTCTCTAACTCCAAAGTATCTTTAGAAAAAAACATAACTAAACTAATGATTTATTGGAGTTATTGTTTCTAGGTTACAAAACTGAAATTATTGAAGTCAATTGTAGGTGTCACAAAACTGAGCTAAACATTTTAATACTTAAAAGGGAAAACAAATCACACCTGCAGAACAAACTTTTTTTCCAGTCTAAAATAAGCTAAAATATAAGTCCTGTTGCTATTTCCAAGTCAGATTTTGTTGTCCAGTGTGTTATCCAATTTATTCAGGTCTTACCAAGAATACCAGTACTATATTTAGTTTTTATTGTAATTTGATGGTAGCTCTAACAGTAAAAGGGTAAACAGCCCCAAATCTCTAGCAGATGCAATTTTACAAAAGATCTGAGAATCATAATGAATATGGGCTTGGTTATGATATTACCTCTCCTGCTCCAAGAAACAGAACTGTATGGTCAGTGATTGGTTTCCCAATTACTTTCTGCGTTGCCAGGAGACCAGCGAGGGCTACAGAAGCAGTGCCTGTAACCAGAGAAATGAACATTAATTACACAGTCATGTCATCTTTCAAACACATTGTGATCTGCAGGGAACAAAACAAAAATACCTTGTATATCATCATTAAAGGTACAGTATTTTTCTCTGTATTTCCTTAAAAACCTAAAGGCATTGTGGTTTCCAAAGTCTTCAAACTGGATGAGTGTATTTTGCCCATACCTACAATAAAAAGGGATGAAATAATTTATCATATTTATTACTATTACAACTAATATTACTATAATCATCAAGTAAGCATGAATTATGTTTTCTTTCATATAGTTGGAGAGAGTTCATGATCCTTTACTCCTGGGAACTAATACCCAAGCTGTGGAGTTCACGTGTAATAAAAAAGGGAGGGATTTAAAAAAAAACAACATCCTTTTTCACTGAGAAATTAAATCCACAACCTCACTAAATCCCAATAAGGGAAAATATTTTTTTAATGCACCTAAAAAATAAATCAATTGGGCAATAAAAAAAAATAATCAAGCAGAGACAACTGCTTGTGGGACTTCCCTACCAAGCTGAGACAACTGCTTGTGGGACTTTCCTACCAAAGAAGCAAATACCTCAAAATGGTAGAATTTAGTAAAATTATGCAAAGAAGACCAAGTAGCTGCCTTGCAAATCTGGTCAACTGAAGCCTCATTCTTGAAAGCCCAAGAAGTGGAAACGGACCAAATAGAATGAGCAGTAATCGCATTCCGGTGGAGTCTGACCCTCTTCCAAGTAAGCCTTGTTCAACTAAGAGGCAAAAGAAACAGAGGTAGACATCATCACCAGAGTAAACTTAACCTTCTGAAGACATAACAGTATCCCTGACTACAGGGGACATATTTCTAGTAGAAGGTAACATCTGGACGGACCTTTTACGCTTGTTTGAAGGCAGGAGAGCAGCCAATACTACAGAAACAGCAGTTTTAATAAAAATGTTCACCTTGGGTGAAACATCAGCAGCATTCTCCTGTAATGAGCAAACAGAAGAAGCAGTAATACCCAAAGAAGCAACATTAGGTTGGTCTGATTGCAATAATATAGGCAAACATGAGTCACAAATAAACTATTTTAAAAAATACTGATGTTTTTTCTTCCAAACACATTTAATTATGGTAGGAAGGTGTTCAGGAGACTCAGCTTCTAGGGTGGATTTAGGGACAGAACCATGTGCTCCATTATAGCATTAGACAAAGCAACACAATAAAAACACAACACTATAACCCCTAAAAAACTTGAATGGTAACTTAACCACTCTTAAAGTAGCTTTAAAAAAAAAACTTACAGGTACAGTGCGCACTAAGCCTAACTAAAAATCAAAACAAAGGCCATATTACTACACATTTGAATGCTAGGTAAGCCATAGCAGACAGATAACAAAAAAAAAACAACCTTACAGATATAAGAGAATTAAGCGCCAAATCGGAAAAAGTAAAGACTGAGGTACATGTGAGGTGGGAGGGGTTTTATAGAGCTCTTGGGGTTTGGGAATCTTTGCCTCCTCCTAGGGGTAGGGAAGAGTAACTCCCAGGAGTAATGGATTGTGGACTCTCACCATCTGTATGAAAGAAATTATATTTCATTATTATTATTTATTAGTGTTTTTATTTTTATTATTCCGATTATGTAAAGTGTGCCAAATTCCAAAGTGCTAGATAGATACTTAACTGTGCCACTGAGCTAACCTGATGCCTGAAAAAGTAACTGTTCACATTGAGCCAAGTTTTAACTGTGTTTGTAAGCTAAAATAGTTAGATTGCAAATATTCAGAACAAAAGTATACAAAAGAAATTATTACATTTCCATGGCAGGTTCAGGAAGACAGGTTTTAAAATCACAGCCCACTAGGTATCCTGCTTGGTCTCACACACTGCTGTAGTATGTAGAGTGCCTGGTTTTACAAACAGTGCACTATCCATCTCAGATGACCACAAAGATATTGAACCTCTTTTATACAATATCTTTTAAAAGTCAACAGAATGCCTTTGGACGAATAAACTGGCACACCTTAACCCTGCATAATTATATTACAATAGGATTCAGGAAGCATACAAAGCTCACTTAAGAGAAAGGGCTGATCTCAGATTTAGGAGACAGATCTAAAATGAATGTTTGGTTATATAAAAATGCATTAGCATCAGGAATAAAAAAAAAAAAAAAAAAAAATCAGATTATTATGCACATTTACAGATCACTAGTTAGAAGACAGACAGACATAACTCTAGAAGGATATAAACAAACTAGAATCTGTTGAACGTATGGTTACTACACGCTATGTATTTAAAAAAATAAAACATGCAAAGAAATACTCAATAACCTAAATAAGTATAGCTTAATGAGAGGTGATATGATAGATACATTTAAGTAAGGACTTAATAAAGCTGAAAGTATTTTTCCCAAAGAGAGCAATATCAGAACAAGGGATCATGATTTCATGTTGAGGGGTTGTAGGTTCACGGATAAGTAGTTGTTCACAGAAAGGGTGGCCGATTCATAGAATAAACTTATGTTAGAGGTGGTACAGATAAACACTGTGGGGAACGTCAAGAATGGCTGTGATAAGTGATTAGTACAGACTAATTAAACTTACAGGACACTTACAGAAAATATGGGCAGACCATAATGTAAAGATCCTAAATTAATATAAAAAAGCAAAAGGAACTTACAGGTCAGTGACAGCATCCATAAATTCATCTATCAGATCATCGTATAGTTGCGTACGATCCCTCTTCTGGTAAAGTCCCATATAAAAGGGATCCTTAAGTAAAGTCTAAAGAGAGTCAAATATATAATCTTGCTTAGAAAGCTGCAAATGTGAATTAAACGGATGCACCACTTCCACTGGGAAAATATGTAATAGAGCAAAATAAAGATTCAAACAAGACTTAAAGGGATAGGAAAGTCAAAATTAAAAGTGCATGATTCAGATCGAGCATGTCATTTTAAGACACTTTTAAATTCACTTCTATTTTCAAATGTGCTTCGTTCTCTTAGTATCCCTTGTTAAAAAAAGAATACGCACATATCATACACTAGTGGGAGCTGCTGCTAATTGGTGCCTGCACACATTTGTTTCTTGTGATTGGCTAAATAGATGTGTTCAACTTCCTGTCAGTAGTACAATGCTGTCCCTTCAGCAATGAACAACAAGAGAATGAAGAAAATTTGATAATAGAATTAAATTGGAAAGTTGTTTAAAAATGTATGTTCTATTTGAATCATAAAAGAAAATTTTGGGGTTTAATATCCCTTTAAATGGATATAAAACCCCAAATTCTTCTTTCACGATTCAGATATAACATACAATATTAAACAACTTTACAATTTACTTCTATAATCAAAGTTTCTTCATTTTTTTGTTATCCTTTGTTGAAAAGCAGAAGGTAAGTTGGAGTGTGCATGTGTCTGCAATACTATATGGTAGTAGTTTTGCAACAATGTTATAGATTAGCAAGAGCACTAGATGGCAGCACTATTTCCTGTCATGCAATGCTCCAGAAATATGCACGCTACCTATCTAGATATCTCTTCAACGAAGAATAAACATGAGAACAAAGCAAATTTGATAATAGACGTAAATTGGAAACTTTATTAAAATTGTATTTTTCTATCTGAATCGTGAAACAACATTTTTGGGTTTCAGGTCCCTTTAAAACACATTTTTTCGGTCAACAGGATTTTAAAAATAATAATAATTGCCAGTGATTAGGGATAACCCCTGGCTGTCTGAGAAGATTCAAGTGAGATTTGATATAAAACAAGGCTCCTTCCATAGCTCAAAATGTTACAGACCACATTATCAGTTACTCAGGAGGAGGATTTAAAAATAAAAATAAAATAAAAACACCACACACATAACTTACCGTATTATCGGTTCCAACATCAATACACACAGGAAGACAATTCTGTGGCCGAATACCAGCGCAAGCCGTATACAGACACAGTTTCCCAACTGGGATTCCCATTCCATAAACTCCCAGATCTCCAAGGCCCAGAATCCGCTCTCCGTCTGTTACTACAACTGCCTAAAAGAGAAAACCGTGGAAAAAAAAAAGGCAATTCTGTTTTAAGGTCTCATATGCGATGTAATCTTTTAATAGATATGCATGATAGTGCGGACCACCAAATTTGAACTGAAAAGGGACAGTCTACTTCAGAATTTTTATTGTTTAAAAATGTATTATTACCCATTCACCAGTTTTGCACATAACCAGCACGGTTATATTAATATACTTTCGACCTCTGATTACTTTGTATCGAAGACTCTGCAGACTGCCCCCTTATTTCAGTTCTTTTGACAGACTTGCATTTTAGCCAATCAGTACCCTCTCATAAGAAACTCCACTGCGTGAGCACAATGTTATCTATATGGCACACATGAATTAAACACCCTCTAGCTGTGAAAAACTGTCAAATGCATTCAGATAAGTGGCGACCTTCAAGGTCTTAGAAATTAGCATATGAGCCTACATTGGCTCAGCTTTCAACTAAAAATACCAAAAGAACAAAGCAAATTTGATAAAAGTGAACTGAAAAGTTAATTAAAATTGCATGCCCTAGCTAGTCAAAATTAAACTTTCATGATTCAGACTAACCCTTTAAATGTAAAACGCCTGTTAAAAAGAAAAATCTGCATAAAAAGGTTTTAAACTTATTCAGAGCTGTATTTTTTTTTAAAAAAAACAAAGCTTGTTGTATTTTGCAGTCCAGGGACATACACCTTGGGAAAAAAAAACGTTATGCTTATTTTATCTCCTCTGCTTTCTCCTGTTAAGTGTAGTCAGTCCACGGGTCATCCATTACTTATGGGATTATATCTCCTCCCTAACAGGAAGTGCAAGAGGATCACCCAAGCAGAGCTGCTATATAGCTCCTCCCCTCTACGTCATACCCAGTCATTCTCTTGCACCTAACTAATAGATAGGACGTGTGAGAGGACTGTGGTTGTTAAACTTAGTTTTTATTTCTTCAATCAAAAGTTTGTTATTTTAAACAGCACCGGAGTGTGTTGTTTTTTCTCAGGCAGCATTAGAAGAAAAATCTACCTGAGTTTGTGTATGATCTTAGCGGTCGTAACTAAGATCCACTTGCTGTTCTCGGCCATTCTGAGGAGTGAGGTAACTTCAGAACAGGGAACAGCAGGCAGGGTTCACCTGCAAGGAGGTATGTTGCAGTATATTATTTTCTAAGGAATGGAATTGACTGAGAAAATACTGCTAATACCGATGTAATGTAAGTGCAGCCTTAAATGCAGTAGTAGCGACTGGTATCAGGCTGATATGTATGTATGTTTACACTGAGGTATTTCTGGGGAATGGAACTTCACTAAGAATATACTGTATACATTTAAGTTATATTTGAGCCTCCACTGCAGTGAAAGCGACTAGCAGCAGGCTTATTAATAACATTTCATAATTTTATTTTTAAAACGTTTACTGGCATGTTAATCGTTTTTTTCTGAGGTACTTGGTGATAAAACTTTATGGGCATGATTTTTACCACATGGCTGTCGTTTGTTTTTGAATAAAATCAGTTTACTGAGCTTCCCCACTGTTGTATTATGAGTGGGAGGGGCCTATTTTAGCGCTTTATTGCGCAGTAAAAATTCAGTCACAGTCTTCCTATTTCTTCCTCCATGATCCAGGACGTCTCTACAGAGCCCAGGGGTCTCCAAAACTAGTTTTGAGGGAGGTAATCACTCACAGCAGACCTGTGAGAGTGTGTTTTGACTGTGATAAAAACGTTTATATTAAATTGTTATCCGTTTTTGGGTACTAAGGGGTTAATCATCCATTTGCTGGTGGGTGCAATCCTTTGCTAACTTAATGCATTTACTGTGAAAATTTGGTTGCTATAACTAATTTGGTTCATTGTTATTTCAACTGACAGTTTTTTGTGCTTCTTAAAGGCACAGTAACGTTTTTTATATTGCTTGTAAATTTATTTGAAAAGTATTTTCCAAGCTTGCTAGTCTCATTGCTAGTTTGTTTAAACATGTCTGACACAGATGAATCTCTTTGTTCAATATGTTTAAAGGCCATTCAAGCGCGTAGAGCGCTGTGGCTTAAATCCTGGTCAGCCGATGTGACTTCTAAATCTAAATTGCTTAACATACCTTTCAAAGGGCAGACATTATTCGGGCCCGGTTTGAAAGGAATTATCGCTGACATTACTGGAGGTAAGGGCCATGCCCTGCCTCAAGACAGGGCCAAACCAAGGGCTAAACAGTCTAATTTTCGTGCCTTTCGTAACTTCAAGGCAGGAGCAGCATCAACTTCCTCCGCTCCAAGACAGGAAGGAACTGTTGCTCACTACAGACAGGGCTGGAAACCTAACCAGTCCTGGAACAAGGGCAAGCAGGCCAGAAAGCCTGCTGCTGCCCCTAAGACAGCATGAAGTGAGGGCCCCCGATCCGGAAACGGATCTAGTGGGGGGCAGACTTTCTCTCTTCGCCCAGGCTGGGCAAGAGATGTCCAGGATCCCTGGGCGTTAGAGATCATATCTCAGGGATATCTTCTGGACTTCAAAGCTTCTCCTCCAAAAGGGAGATTTCATCTTTCAAGGTTGTCAGCAAACCAGATAAAAAAGAGGCGTTTCTACGCTGTGTACAAGACCTTTTACTAATGGGAGTGATCCACCCAGTTCCGTGGTCGGAACACGGACAAGGGTTTTACTCAAATCTGTTTGTGGTTCCCAAAAAAGAGGGAACCTTTAGACCAATCTTGGACTTAAAGATCCTAAACAAATTCCTAAGAGTTCCATCGTTCAAAATGGAAACTATTCGGACCATCTTACCTATGATCCAAAAGGGTCAGTACATGACCACAGTGGATTTAAAGGATGCCTACCTTCACATACCGATTCACAAGGATCATTACCGGTATCTAAGGTTTGCCTTCCTAAACAGGCATTACCAGTTTGTAGCTCTTCACTTCGGGTTAGCTACAGCTCCAAGAATCTTTACAAAGGTTCTGAGCTCTCTTCTGGCGGTACTAAGACCGCGAGGAATAGCGGTAGCTCCGTACCTAGACGACATTCTGATACAAGCGTCGAGTTTCCAAACTGCCAAGTCTCATACAGAGTTAGTTCTGGCATTTCTAAGGTCGCATGGGTGGAAGGTGAACGTAGAAAAGAGTTCTCTATTGCCACTCACAAGAGTTCCCTTCTTGGGGACTCTGTCAGATAAATTTTCATTTCTACAGAATCTATAAGAGGACAGGTTATCAAAACTTCTAAATGCTTGCCGTGTCCTTCATTCCATTCAACACCCGTCAGTGGCTCAATGCATGGAGGTAATCGGCTTAATGGTAGCGGCAATGGACATAGTACCTTTTGCACGCCTGCATCTCAGACCGCTGCAATTGTGCATGCTAAGTCAGTGGAATGGGGATTACTCAGATTTGTCCCCTATGCTAAATCTGGATCAAGAGACCAGAGATTCTCTTCTATGGTGGCTTTCTCGGCCACATCTGTCCAGGGGGATGCCCTTCAGCAGGCCAGATTGGACGATTGTAACAACAGACACCAGCCTGCTAGGTTGGGGCACTGTCTGGAATTCCCTGAAGGCTCAGGGATCATGGACTCAGGAGGAGAGACTCCTTCCAATAAACATTCTGGAATTAAGAGCAGTTTTCAATGCCCTTCTGGCTTGGCCTCAGTTAGCAACTCTGAGGTTCATCAGGTTTCAGTCGGACAACATCACGACTGTGGCTTACATCAACCATCAGGGAGGGACAAGGAGTTCCCTAGCGATGATGGAAGTCTCAAAGATAATTCGCTGGGCAGAGTCTCACTCTTGCCACCTGTCAGCGATCCACATCCCAGGCGTGGAGAACTGGGAGGCGGATTTCCTAAGTCGCCAGACTTTTCATCCGGGGGAGTGGGAACTTCATCCGGAGGCGTTTGCCCAACTGCTTCAGCATTGGGGCAAACCAGATCTGGATCTCATGGCGTCTCGCCAGAACGCCAAGCTTCCTTGTTACAGATCCAGGTCCAGGGACCCGGGAGCGGTACTGATAGATGCTCTGACAGCACCTTGGGTCTTCAACATGGCTTATGTGTTTCCACCCTTCCCGATGCTTCCTCGATTGATTGCCAGGATCAAACAGGAGAGAGCATCGATAATTCTAATAGCGCCTGCGTGGCCACGCAGGACCTGGTATGCAGATCTAGTGGACATGTCGTCCTGTCCACCTTGGTCTCTGCCTCTGAGACAGGACCTTCTGATTCAGGGTCCTTTCAAACATCCAAATCTAATTTCTCTGAGGCTGACTGCATGGAGATTGAACGCTTGATTCTATCAAAGCGGGGATTCTCGGAGTCAGTGATTGATACCTTAATACAGGCTAGGAAACCTGTTACAAGGAAAATTTACCATAAAATATGGCGTAAATACTTACATTGGTGCGAATCCAAGTGTTACTCATGGAGTAAGGTTAGGATTCCTAGGATATTGTCTTTTCTACAAGAAGGTTTAGAAAAGGGTTTATCTGCTAGTTCGTTAAAGGGACAGATCTCAGCTCTGTCTATCCTTTTACACAAACGTCTGTCAGAAGTTCCAGACGTTCAGGCTTTTTGTCAGGCTTTGACTAGGATTAAGCCTATGTTTAAGACTGTTGCTCCGCCGTGGAGCTTAAACTTAGTTCTTAACGTTCTGCAAGGTGTTCCGTTTGAACCCCTTCATTCCATTGATATCAAGCTGTTATCTTGGAAAGTTCTGTTTTAATGGCTATTTCCTCGGCTCGAAGAGTCTCTGAGTTATCGGCCTTACATTGTGATTCTCCTTATCTGATTTTTCATTCAGACAAGGTAGTTCTGCGTACTAAACCTGGGTTCTTACCTAAGGTAGTCACTAACAGGAATATCAATCAAGAGATTGTTGTTCCATCATTGTGCCCTAACCCTTCTTCAAAGAAGGAACGACTTCTGCACAATCTAGACGTCGTCCGTGCCCTGAAATTTTATTTGCAGGCAACTAAGGATTTTCGTCAAAATTCTTCCCTGTTTGTCGTTTATTCTGGACAAGGGAGAGGTCAAAAAGCTTCGGCTACCTCTCTCTCTTTTTGGCTTCGTAGCATAATACGTTTAGCATATGAGACTGCTGGACAGCAGCCTCCTGAAAGGATTACAGCTCATTCTACTAGAGCTGTGGCTTCCACTTGGGCCTTTAAGAATGAGGCCTCTGTTGAACAGATTTGCAAGGCTGCAACTTTGTCTTCGCTTCATACTTTTTCAAAATTTTACAAATTTGACACTTTTGCTTCTTCGGAGGCTGTTTTTGGGAGAAAGGTTCTACAGGCAGTGGTTCCTTCCGTGTAAAGATCCTGCCTTTCCCTCCCGTCATCATTAACTTTGGTATTGGTATTCCATAAGTAATGGATGACCCGTGGACTGACTACACTTAACAGGAGAAAACATAATTTATGCTTTCCTGATAAATTCCTTTCTCCTGTAGTGTAGTCAGTCCACGGCCCGCCCTGTTGTTTACGGCAGGTCTAAAAATTTTTAACTTAAACTCCAGTCACCACTGCACCCTATAGTTTCTCCTTTCTTGTTTGGTTTCGGTCGAATGACTGGGTATGACGTAGAGGGGAGGAGCTATATAGCAGCTCTGCTTGGGTGATCCTCTTGCACTTCCTGTTAGGGAGGAGATATAATCCCATAAGTAATGGATGACCCGTGGACTGACTACACTACAGGAGAAAGGAATTTATCAGGTAATCATAAATTATGTTTTTTTGGCCAATTAGGGACAGATATAAATGAACTGTTAGTGGCTGCCTCGTGTAATTGGCTCACCCATGTGCATTGCTTTTTCTTCAACAAAGGATATCTGAAGAATTAAGCAAATTAAAGTAAATTGTATTCTCTATCTTAATCATGAGAAAAAAAAAAAAAAGTACTTTTCATGTCCCTTTAAGTGGAATTTTCAGTTTATAGTAACCTAGTAGTGCAGTGATAAAATGACCTAATCCACCAGACTAAATCAATTTTTCTTAGTTCTCTTGGTATCTTTATTTGAAAAAGCTCATTAGCCGGCACATTTTTGTTTCAGCACCCTGGGTAGCGCTTACTGATTGGTTGCTACATTTAGCCACCAATCAGCAAGCGCTACCCAGGTGCTGATCTGAACAAAAAAACATAATTTATGTAAGAACTTACCTGATAAATTCATTTCTTTCATATTAACAAGAGTCCATGAGCTAGTGACGTATGGGATATACATTCCTACCAGGAGGGGCAAAGTTTCCCAAACCTTAAAATGCCTATAAATACACCCCTCACCACACCCACAAATCAGTTTAACGAATAGCCAAGAAGTGGGGTGATAAGAAAAAAAGTGCGAAGCATATAAAATAAGGAATTGGAATAATTGTGCTTTATACAAAAAAATCATAACCACCACAAAAAAGGGTGGGCCTCATGGACTCTTGTTAATATGAAAGAAATGAATTTATCAGGTAAGTTCTTACATAAATTATGTTTTCTTTCATGTAATTAACAAGAGTCCATGAGCTAGTGACGTATGGGATAATGACTACCCAAGATGTGGATCTTTCCACACAAGAGTCACTAGAGAGGGAGGGATAAAATAAAGACAGCCAATTCCTGCTGAAAATAATCCACACCCAAAATAAAGTTTAACAAAAAACATAAGCAGAAGATTCAAACTGAAACCGCTGCCTGAAGAACTTTTCTACCAAAAACTGCTTCAGAAGAAGAAAATACATCAAAATGGTAGAATTTAGTAAAAGTATGCAAAGAGGACCAAGTTGCTGCTTTGCAGATCTGGTCAACTGAAGCTTCATTCCTAAACGCCCAGGAAGTAGATACTGACCTAGTAGAATGAGCTGTAATTCTCTGAGGCGGAATTTTACCCGACTCAACATAGGCAAGATGAATTAAAGATTTCAACCAAGATGCCAAAGAAATGGCAGAAGCTTTCTGGCCTTTCCTAGAACCGGAAAAGATAACAAATAGACTAGAAGTCTTACGGAAAGATTTCGTAGCTTCAACATAATATTTCAAAGCTCTAACAACATCCAAAGAATGCAACGATTTCTCCTTAGAATTTTTAGGATTAGGACATAATGAAGGAACCACAATTTCTCTACTAATGTTGTTGGAATTCACAACTTTAGGTAAAAATTCAAAAGAAGTTCGCAACACCGCCTTATCCTGATGAAAAATCAGAAAAGGAGACTCACAAGAAAGAGCAGATAATTCAGAAACTCTTCTAGCAGAAGAGATGGCCAAAAGGAACAAAACTTTCCAAGAAAGTAATTTAATGTCCAATGAATGCATAGGTTCAAACGGAGGAGCTTGAAGAGCTCCCAGAACCAAATTCAAACTCCAAGGAGGAGAAATTGACTTAATGACAGGTTTTATACGAACCAAAGCTTGTACAAAACAATGAATATCAGGAAGAATAGCAATCTTTCTGTGAAAAAGAACAGAAAGAGCGGAGATTTGTCCTTTCAAAGAACTTGCGGACAAACCCTTATCTAAACCATCCTGAAGAAACTGTAAAATTCTCGGTATTCTAAAAGAATGCCAAGAAAAATGATGAGAAAGACACCAAGAAATATAAGTCTTCCAGACTCTATAATATATCTCTCGAGATACAGATTTACGAGCCTGTAACATAGTATTAATCACGGAGTCAGAGAAACCTCTTTGACCAAGAATCAAGCGTTCAATCTCCATACCTTTAAATTTAAGGATTTCAGATCCTGATGAAAAAAAGGACCTTGCGACAGAAGGTCTGGTCTTAACGGAAGAGTCCATGGTTGGCAAGATGCCATCCGGACAAGATCCACATACCAAAACCTGTGAGGCCATGCCGGAGCTATTAGCAGGACAAACGAGCATTCCTTCAGAATCTTGGAGATTACTCTTGGAAGAAGAACTAGAGGCGGAAAGATATAGGCAGGATGATACTTCCAAGGAAGTGATAATGCATCCACTGCCTCCGCCTGAGGATCCCGGGATCTGGACAGATACCTGGGAAGTTTCTTGTTTAGCTGAGAGGCCATCAGATCTATCTCTGGGAGCCCCCACATTTGAACAATCTGAAGAAATACCTCTGGGTGAAGAGACCATTCGCCCGGATGCAACGTTTGGCGACTGAGATAATCCGCTTCCCAATTGTCTACACCTGGGATATGAACCGCAGAGATTAGACAGGAGCTGGATTCCGCCCAAACCAAAATTCGAGATACTTCTTTCATAGCCAGAGGACTGTGAGTCCCTCCTTGATGATTGATGTATGCCACAGTTGTGACATTGTCTGTCTGAAAACAAATGAACGATTCTCTCTTCAGAAGAGGCCAAAACTGAAGAGCTCTGAAAATTGCACGGAGTTCCAAGATATTGATCGGTAATCTCACCTCCTGAGATTCCCAAACTCCTTGTGCTGTCAGAGATCCCCACACAGCTCCCCAACCTGTGAGACTTGCATCTGTTGAAATTACAGTCCAGGTCGGAAGAACAAAAGAAGCCCCCTGAATTAAACGAAGGTGATCTGTCCACCACGTTAGAGAGTGTCGAACAATCGGTTTTAAAGATATTAACTGATATATCTTCGTGTAATCCCTGCACCATTGGTTCAGCATACAGAGCTGAAGAGGTCGCATGTGAAAACGAGCAAAGGGGATCGCGTCCGATGCAGCAGTCATAAGACCTAGAATTTCCATGCATAAGGCTACCGAAGGGAATGATTGAGACTGAAGGTTTCGACAAGCTGTAATCAATTTTAGACGTCTCTTGTCTGTTAAAGACAGAGTCATGGACACTGAATCTATCTGGAAACCCAGAAAGGTTACCCTTGTTTGAGGAATCAAAGAACTTTTTGGTAAATTGATCCTCCAACCATGATCTTGAAGAAACAACACAAGTCGATTCGTATGAGACTCTGCTAAATGTAAAGACTGAGCAAGTACCAAGATATCGTCCAAATAAGGAAATACCACAATACCCTGTTCTCTGATTACAGACAGAAGGGCACCGAGAATCTTTGTGAAAATTCTTGGAGCTGTAGCAAGGCCAAACGGTAGAGCCACAAATTGGTAATGCTTGTCTAGAAAAGAGAATCTCAGGAACTGATAATGATCTGGATGAATCGGAATATGCAGATATGCATCCTGTAAATCTATTGTGGACATATAATTCCCTTGCTGAACAAAAGGCAATATAGTCCTTACAGTTACCATCTTGAACGTTGGTATCCTTACATAACGATTCAATAATTTTAGATCCAGAACTGGTCTGAAGGAATTCTCCTTCTTTGGTACAATGAAGAGATTTGAATAAAACCCCATCCCCTGTTCCGGAACTGGAACTGGCATAATTACTCCAGCCAACTCTAGATCTGAAACACAATTCAGAAATGCTTGAGCTTTCACTGGATTTACTGGGACACGGGAAAGAAAAAATCTCTTTGTAGGAGGTCTCATCTTGAAACCAATTCTGTACCCTTCTGAAACAATGTTCTGAATCCAAAGATTGTGAACAGAATTGATCCAAATTTCTTTGAAAAAACGTAACCTGCCCCCTACCAGCTGAACTGGAATGAGGGCCGTACCTTCATGTGAACTTAGAAGCAGGCTTTGCCTTTCTAGCAGGTTTGGATTTATTCCAGACTGGAGATGGTTTCCAAACTGAAACTGCTCCTGAGGACGAAGGATCAGGCTTTTGTTCTTTGTTGAAACGAAAGGAACGAAAACGATTGTTAGCCCTGTTTTTACCTTTAGATTTTTTATCCTGTGGTAAAAAAGTTCCTTTCCCACCAGTAACAGTTGAAATAATAGAATCCAACTGAGAACCAAATAATTTGTTTCCCTGGAAAGAAATGGAAAGTAGAGTTGATTTAGAAGCCATATCAGCATTCCAGGTCTTAAGCCATAAAGCTCTTCTGGCTAAGATAGCCAGAGACATAAACCTAACATCAACTCTAATAATATCAAAAATGGCATCACAGATAAAATTATTAGCATGCTGGAGAAGAATAATAATATCATGAGAATCACGATTTGATACTTGTTGCGCTAGAGTTTCCAACCAAAAAGTTGAAGCTGCAGCAACATTAGCCAATGATATAGCAGGTCTAAGAAGATTACCTGAACATAGATAAGCTTTTCTTAGAAAAGATTCAATTTTTCTATCTAAAGGATCCTTAAACGAGGTACCATCTGACGTAGGAATGGTAGTACGTTTAGCAAGGGTAGAAATAGCCCCATCAACTTTAGGGATTTTGTCCCAAAATTCTAACCTGTCAGGCGGAACAGGATATAATTGCTTAAAACGTTTAGAAGGAGTAAATGAATTACCCAATTTATCCCATTCCTTGGAAATTACTGCAGAAATAGCATTAGGAACAGGAAAGACTTCTGGAATAACCGCAGGAGCTTTAAAAACCTTATCCAAACGTATAGTATTAGTATCAAGAGGACTAGAATCCTCTATTTCTAAAGCAATTAGTACTTCTTTAAGTAAAGAGCGAATAAATTCCATCTTAAATAAATATGAAGATTTATCAGCATCAATCTCTGAGATAGAATCCTCTGAACCAGAAGAGTCCAAAGAATCAGAATGATGGTGTTCATTTAAAAATTCATCTGTAGAGAGAGAAGATTTAAAAGACTTTTTACGTTTACTAGAAGGAGAAATAACAGACAAAGCCTTCTTTATGGATTCAGAAACAAAATCTCATGTTATCAGGAACATTCTGCACCTTAGATGTTGAGGGAACTGCAACAGACAATGGTACATCACTAAAGGAAATATTATCTGCTTTAACAAGTTTGTCATGACAATTATTACAAACAACAGCTGGAGGAATAGCTACCAAAAGTTTACAGCAGATACACTTAGCTTTGGTAGATCCAGCAGGCAGTGGTTTTCCTGTAGTATCTTCTGGCTCAGATGCAACGTGAGACATCTTGCAATATGTAAGAGAAAAAACAACATATAAAGCAAAATAGATCAAATTCCTTATAAGACAGTTTCAGGAATGGGAAAAAATGCCAAATATCAAGCTTCTAGCAACCAGAAGCAAATGAAAAATGAGACTGAAATAATGTGGAGACAAAAGCGACGCCCATATTTTTTAGCGCCAAATAAGACGCCCACATTATTTGGCGCCTAAATGCTTTTGGCGCCAAAAATGACGCCACATCCGGAACGCCGACATTTTTGGCGCAAAATAACGTCAAAAAATGACGCAACTTCCGGCGACACGTATGACGCCGGAAACGGAAAAGAATTTTTGCGCCAAAAAAGTCCGCGCCAAGAATGACGCAATAAAATGAAGCATTTTCAGCCCCCGCGAGCCTAACAGCCCACAGGGAAAAAAGTCAAATTTTTGAGGTAAGAAAAATATGATAATTCAATGCATAATCCCAAATATGAAACTGACTGTCTGAAAATAAGGAAAGTTGAACATTCTGAGTCAAGGCAAATAAATGTTTGAATACATATATTTAGAACTTTATAAATAAAGTGCCCAACCATAGCTTAGAGTGTCACAAAAAATAAGACTTACTTACCCCAGGACACTCATCTACATGTTTGTAGAAAGCCAAACCAGTACTGAAACGAGAATCAGTAGAGGTAATGGTAAATATAAGAGTATATCGTCGATCTGAAAAGGGAGGTAAGAGATGAATCTCTACGACCGATAACAGAGAACCTTATGAAATAGACCCCGTAGAAGGAGATCACTGCATTCAATAGGCAATACTCTCTTCACATCCCTCTGACATTCACTGCACGCTGAGAGGAAAACCGGGCTCCAACTTGCTGCGGAGCGCATATCAACGTAGAATCTAGCACAAACTTACTTCACCACCTCCATAGGAGGCAAAGTTTGTAAAACTGAATTGTGGGTGTGGTGAGGGGTGTATTTATAGGCATTTTAAGGTTTGGGAAACTTTGCCCCTCCTGGTAGGAATGTATATCCCATACGTCACTAGCTCATGGACTCTTGCTAATTACATGAAAGAAATGGGCCGGCTCCTAAGCTTACATTGATGCCTTTTTAAATAAAGATACCAAGAGAACAAAGAAAAATTGAGTAAAATTAGAAAGTTGCATCCTGTATCTGAATCATGAAAGAAAAAAATGTGGGTTTCCCATCCATTTAATTTTCATTCAGTTTCTAACATTGGTGAGGAAAAGACCTAAAAAAAAAAACTAGTTTTATAATTTTTTTAAGCATATTTTACATTTTGCAACACTGTGCTGTTTGTGAAACGATTAGAACCCTAGAGATTGCATTTGCCCTGTAAAGCCTACTGAGAGCGGTCACCTTTCTCCAAGATGCTGAAGGCAAAACAAGCTTCTTTAGGTCTTAAAAGTCCTCATCTGAAGAGTTGTTACAGACAATATAGAAATAAAATATATACACAAAAGCATGTTGTGCCTCCCAGTCGTGCATTGCTGCTCCTCCTGGCCCTACCTAGGTATGCTTTTTAACAAAGGATACCAAAAGAAGAAAGCAAGTTACAGCATACAATTTTAACCAACTTTCCGGTTTACTTCTATTACCTATCTGAATCATGGAAGTTTCATTTTAACGTTAAAGTCCCTTTAAATGAAAAACTTTTACCATCTTCAGGTTTGATTTTTTTGGGGATTACTTTGAAGAAAAATGTACAATTTCTACTGTTACCTTCACATCAGTTTCCGGCCAATTTTCCAGAATAGCTTTAATGTGCCCTTTGTCTAATATGGAAATAAATACCCCCCTGAAATAGGAAAACAAAGAGTTAGTTAAATAAAAACGATTACTACACACAATGTTATATGAAACCACATCACACACCTTTTCCGCATAAACCAAAATGATGCATTTTTATAAGCGTTTATTACAAAAACGGTACATTCTGTTTATATAACAAGGAATAATAGGAGATGTTATATTAAAAAAGCACATATGTTGGAGCATTATATTTTTGCACTGTTACTACAGAACTGTGTGCTTAAAGGGACATTATACTCGGATGCAAAATCCAGTTGAGTGTTTTAGGTTTTGTGCTGCCCTAGGCACTAAAAATTCTGCTGCCCCCACCCCCAGGTTTTAGGTCTTTTTTGGCCATAATATTTCTTAGTGAGGGTGTAGCGTGACTTTTTTTCTCATGCCATTTCTAAAGTAAATGTTCAAGTGCATGTGTGGTTATATATGTGTGTGTGTGTGTGTGTGTGTGTGTGTGTGTGTGTGCGCGCGTGTGTGTGTTAATGGTGAGTGTGTGTGCAGTGAGACTCAAAAAGTGCTGCCCCCCCAAAAAAAATATATATATCGGCCTCCCTAGGCGAGTGGCTTGTTTGCCTAGCACAAAATACGCCCCCTCACTAAAATCAGTTGAAACTGATGCAGTATAACTGTAAAAAGCAGACAAGAAAATATCACCTGAATATCTCTATGTAAAAAAGGAAGATATTTTACCTCAAAACTTCCTCAGATCACCAGTAAGTGCTGTGTGAACAGTTATACTTGTTGCAAGTTGGGAAAAAAAAACAACAAAAAAAACAAAACACACACACTAGTAAATCAGCAGTGCTGAGGTAATGCTTTGTCTTTGCTGTGACCTCATGTGATTTCAGTAAAATCTCATGAGATTTCATAGTAAACTTACTTAAACTGAATAGGAAAATAACATGACTGTGCCTGCACATAACAGATGCACACTCCCTTGCAAGTCCTGGGACAAGTATCCCGACAGGCTGCTTAAAGTCTCTTTATAGTGGGGTGTGAATATCTTCCTTTTTCACAGAGATATTCAGGTGATATTTTCTAGTCAGCTTTTTACAGCTATGCTGCATCACTTTCAAGCACTTTAACATTTGTGTATCTTGTCACTTTAAGTCCTATTATCATCATCATGTATTTGTAGAGCGCCAAAAGATTCCACAGCGCTATAAGCATAGGTGGTATACAAGATAACATTTACAGGGATCAAATGGGTAGAGGGCCCTGCCGAGAGTTGTAGTCAGCTCTTATGAAGGCGATCTACAAACAGCTGGGCTCATAGGCTTACATTCTAAGGGGTCCAACAAGAAAGCAATGGAGTTAGAAAAGGTTAGTGTAGGTTGCATGCATCCCTGAATAGTACAGTCTTTAGAGAGCTGTTAAAACTAGGGTAGAGTCTTGTGGAGCGAGGCAGGGAGTTCCACAAGATGGAAGCCAGTCTGGAGAAGTCCTGTAAACGGGAATGTGAGGAAGTAACGAGAGGAGGAGAGTAGGAGATCGTGAGCAGAGCGAAGGGGACGGGAGGAAGAGTATCTGGAGACAAGGTCTGAAATGTAGGGGGAGCAGTGCAGTTGAGGGCTTTGTATGAAGAGGTTAAACACACATTCTTTACATCCCTTTAAAGCTTTAGGTTTGACAGGATTCACTTACTTCGGTCTTCTAAATATGTGCCCATATTGTGAGCAGGCAAGGCCAACAGTTGGTGTGTATACAATGGGCATCAGTCTCTCAATGTCATCTTGCAGTATCCTATAGAACAACTTCTCATTCCGTTCCTGAATTCCCATTACATAGATGTATCTAGAAGACAGAAAGCAAAACTAAAAATATACTGACTAAGGCTAATTATATCAATGTACAATATTGTGCATTTTATTCACAGGGTTTTACATAGGGATGGGCGAATGTTTCTAAAAATTCAAAATTTAAAACAAATTTTGATACATTCGTTTGAATCGAATTCCGAATGTTTATATAACATTCTATTTTCGTTTTCGAATTTTTCAATAAAATTGGAAAATATCAGTTCGAATGATAGAATGTTTAGCTATGTATTCATTCAATTTCGAAATGTAATATTCAAATTCGAATGTGACATTAAAATTCAAAGTAGTATTTCTAGTCTACAACTGTGTTGTATAAAATGTATACTATGTTTTATAAATATAATATTCGAATGCTAAATTCGAAAGTCACATTAGTATTTCTAGTCTAATACGTGTTTAATAAATGTAATATTCGAATGTGACATTCAAATTCGAAATAGCATTTCTAGTCTACAACTTTGTTGTATAAATGTAATATTCAAATTTGAATGTTACATTCAAATTCAATGTAGCATTTGAATTCTAAATAGTATTTCTAGTCTACAACTTTTATAAATGTAATATTCGAAAACTGTAAATAACCTTCGATAATAGAATTTTTAAGAATATTCGTTCTTATCAACATTCTATTATGTAAATCGAATTTCTACAATAACATTCGTTCTAACATTCAAATTTGAATATAAACACATTCGCCAATCCCTAGTGTTACACTATTGTTTTTATTGCACAATAGCAACCTCACAAGAAATACAAAAGGATGGAGGGGGAATAATTAAAGATACTGTGCAAAACAAGGAATTGAGCTAAATTGTGCAGAGGGAATTAATGGGATATAGAAATATATCATGATAAAAAAATTAAGTTCCAACTACAACTTAAAAGGTAAAGGTAAAATAAAACCTTAACAAAAAGCATTTCTAGTAATGAAAAGAAGAAAAAAAAAACCTTAACCTAATTCACTTTAATATCTAGCGCAGTGTTACTCCCCAAACGGATACAATTTAAGCCACTATTAAAGCTAAAATTAATTGTGTGCGATTTTGACAGCATTTCCCAAATAAACATTATCAATAATAATCACACACTGCCCTGCAATATACTGTGTTTTAATATCAATATAATCTAGGGGCATATAATAATGAAGAAAGAGAAAAATGCAACAGAATTTGACAGCATTTCTCAAATAAACATTATTAATAATAACACACCACACTGTAATATACTGAGCATTAATATCAATATAATCTAGGGGCATATAATAATGAGGAAGGAGAAAAACCCACATTTTCAACGCACAAGATACTGTCTTTACATACTAACAAAATAAGGATCCCAGACACTGGATAACTGTCTGTTACCATATCAGGAACAATATATATTACTTATACAGTCTTCCAATTATAGAGAGTGTAAACTATTAAAGCAGTACTTTTCCAGGGGGTCGTCCATCTTGCGTAAGTTCTTGTGAAAACGTGCAGCTTGTATGTCCTGAGTTTCTATTTTGGAGGGTAAGAGACCCTGTAGACCCAGGATTTGCCGTTCTGGCAGGGTGAATGCCATTCCCTAAAAAAACAAACATTATTGTTAGTTTCCCCCAGACTAAACAGTGTTTTTAATATGCACGACAATGTCACACGTCCCTAAACTAAAAGAAAACAAGGCATATGCAGTTGTTCCTGTGAAATGAACTCCCATTGTCTAAAACCGCTTTGGCAATATGACATTTTCCTGGAGAGAAAAACAAAAATCCTAGTCCCACGCTACTAGCCAAGCCGAAAAGTTACAAGTTACTCGCCACTTCTGATTCCGCCCATCACCCACACCACGCCCACTACCCCGCCCACTCTGTGCCATTGTGAAACACCTTACTGTGCAGTAATTTTTTATATTTTTTTATTTTAAAACCATAAAAAAAAATTGCTATTAATGCTCTTTAGCATAGAGGACTATAACGTGCTAAATTAAAATTTATGCTTACTTGATAAAAATTAAAATTTCCTTCTCGGCAAGGAGGGTCCATAAAAACATTCATTACCTGTGGGAAATATTTATCCTGGCCACCAGGAGGAGGCAAAGACACCACAAAAGAACATTGAAATATCCCTCACACTTCTAAGTAATTCAAGCTGAGGATAAGGAAAAGTAGAGCGATAAGAAGGGGTACAGAGGTGCCCAGACTGCCACTACTACACCAAATCAGGGCGGGTTCGTAGACCCTCACTGCCACGAAGGAAATTAATCAAGCAAGCATAAATTTTATTTTCCTTCTAATGGCAGTGAGGATCCACCAAAACATTCATTACCTATGGGAAATCAATACCCAAGCTGAGGAAAACACGAATGATAGGGACGGAGGTAGAGAAGGCAGTCCTAACAAGGCACTACCTCTAGAAAAATCCTACTCCCAACAGATATCTCAGCTGAGACAAAAACTATACATCTCTAGAAGAGAGAAACATGTAGCAGACCTAAGAATCTGTACAATAGATACTTTATTTGACAAAGTCCAAGAAAAAGGTACCGCACAGGCAATATGAGCTGAATTAGAGATAGAAGTTGCAGCACAGATTCTGAGAAGCCATAAGGAAAAACAAACAACTGAAGCCTTCTGTCCAAAGAAGCAAAGACAGGCAGAACGGTAACACACTAACACATCCAAATCCTGAAAGGATCTTTCTTTAAAGAAGATGAACAGGACACATTTGACTTCGATAAGGCTCAATGGAGGAGAAGCGAGATGAAAAACAGGGCTAATCCTAGAAATAGCCTGACCACCACCAGGGTGGTTGGTAAAACTAGGAAGTCGATAGGCACTTCTCCAGATCATCCAGAAATAACTGCTGTATATGCGGAAACCTTCCCCCAAGGCAAGGAATTCCACACTTATATTGTAAGATAAATACGACGAGGAACAGACTAGCGTCCGAGAAGGAAAAATAGGTCATGGTCTCAGGAAACTCCTGAGACAAATACTAGCCGATCAAAGTATCGAGGATGATAGAAGACCTTTCACTAGAAGGTCTGGCCCCAGAGGCAACCGTTAAACTCTTTGCCTCCTGTTAGCAAAGCAGACAGGGTAACCACAACTCTACCCCAAGAGATCCACGAAGGAACAGATGACATCCTTAATAGTTCTGAAAACAGTTTGACCCATTAGGTCACATTAATAAAGTCCACTGAACATGATAAATGCACAATCTGCACAGGGAGTGGCATATACGATAGCCACTAGGTGTCATTCAGTGCAGAGAAAACATTTCTATATAGAGATATCATCTACATAATAGATTTAAAAAATAAATAAAAAAATAAATTAAAAAAAAAGTGACACACATCCAGGACTGTCAGGCTGAGCCGCAACAAACATCCTACCGGCTCAGATATCCAATGAACTAGAAAATTTGTGTGAGGGTCTGTCATAAAATACCTCCACAAACATATTGCACAGAGAAATAGTGATATACGTAAACATATTTTCTTTAGTTCTCTCTTAAACCTGTACGATCCACACTAGATCAAAATTAAATATTGTCTAGACAGAGTTCGTGTCAGAACTCCACTGTGATGCCAGAAAAAAAAGATATTGGCACATCGTGATGTATAACATAGTGCTAAAACTAGGTGGCTAGACTAAATTTAACAAGGTCGAAGTGATTGTAGTCGATAATCCTCGTATGAAAACTGATCCACCAATTACGCAGCGGAGAGCGTGAAACAGTCTACCCGCGGGAGGAAACAGCACTGATCTGTGCATCGCTACAGCAGCTAAAATGGCGCTCAGGCATATTCATCATCAGTGCAACGATAATATACAAGGCATGGAGATGGCCACCCCACTCTCTACAACAGTGCTAGTACAGGGAGTATAGCCTAAATGCAAACTAGGTCCATGCAGCGGCACTGGATAAATCTGACACTATTAACCTGCATGGAGTGAGTACAGAAGGACTGCCTGTGGCGGGAAAAAGTAAATTTATGCTTACCTGATAAATTAATTTCTTCTATGGTACGACGAGTCCACGGATTCATCCTTTACTTGTGGTATATTATCCTCCTGCTAACAGGAAGTGGCAAAGAGCACCACAGCAGAGATGTCTATATAGCTCCTCCCTTAGCTCCATCCCCCAGTCATTCGACCGAAGGTACAGGAAGAAAAAGGAGAAACTAAAAAGGTGCAGAGGTGACTGAAGTTTAAAATAAAAAAATATAATCTGTCTTAAAATGACAGGGCAGGCCGTGGACTCGTCGTACCATAGAAGAAATTAATTATCAGGTACGCATAAATTTACTTTTCTTCTATAAGGTACGACGAGTCCACAGATTCATCCTTTGTAGGATACAATACCAAAGCTACAGGACACGGATGAACGGGAGGGACAAGACAGATGGTTAAACAGAATGCACCACTGCTTGAAGAACTTTTCTCCCAAAAATAGCCTCCGAAGAAGCAAAAGTATCAAATTTGTAAAATTTGTAAAAGGTATGAAGCGAAGACCAAGTCGCAGCCTTACAAATCTGTTCAACAGAAGCATCATTTTTAAAAGCCCATGTGGAAGCCACCGCTCTAGTAGAGTGAGCTGTAATCCTTTCAGGAGGCTGCTGTCCAGCAGTCTCGTATGCCAAACGGATGATGCTTTTCAGCCAAAAAGAAAGAGAGGTAGCTGTAGCTTTTTGACCTCTACGTTTTCCAGAATAGACAACAAACAAAGAAGATGTTTGAGGGAAATCTTTGGTTGCTTGCAAGTAAAACTTCAAAGCATGAACCACGTCCAAGTTGTGCAACAGACGCTCCTTCTTAGAGGAAGGAACAACAATTTCCTGATTGATATTCCTATTAGTAACAACCTTAGGAAGGAATCCAGGTTTGGTACGCAAAACCACCTTATCAGCATGGAAAACAAGATAAGGCGAGTTGCATTGCAATGCAGATAGTTCAGAAACTCTTTGAGCCGAAGGGATAGCAACTAAAAACAGAACTTTCCAAGATAGAAGCTTAATATCTATGGAATGCATAGGTTCAAACGGAACCCCTTGAAGAACTTTAAGAACTAAATTCAAACTCCATGGCGGAGCAACAGGTTCAAACACAGGCTTGATTCTAACTAAAGACTGACAGAACGACTGAACGTCTGGAACATCTGCCAGACGCTTGTGCAGTAGAATTGATAAAGCAGATATCTGTCGCTTTAAGGAACTAGCTGATAGCCCCTTCTCCAATCCTTCTTGGAGAAAGGACAAAATCCTAGGAATCCTGATCTTACTCCATGAGTAGCCTTTGGATTCGCACCAATAAAGATATTAACGCCATATCTTGTGATAAATTTTCCTGGTGACAGGCTTTCAAGCCTGAATCAAGGTATCTATGACCGACTCAGAGAAACTCCGCTTGGATAAAATCAAGCGTTCAATCTCCAAGCAGTCAGCCCCAGAGAAACTAGATTTGGATTCTGGAACGGACCTTGAAATCAGAAGGTCCTGTCTCAGTGGCAGAGTCCATGGTGGAAGAGATGACATGTCCACCAGGTCTGCATACCAAGTCTTGCGTGGCCACGCAGGTGCTATCAAAATCACCAAAGCTCTCTCCTGTTTGATTATGGCAATCAAACGAGGAAGGAGAGGAAATGGTGGAAACACATAAGCCAGGTTGAACGACCAGGGTACTGCTAGAGCATCTATCAGTACTGCCTGAGGATCCCTTGACCTGGACCCGTAACAAGGAAGTTTGGCGTTCTGACGAGATGACATCAGATCCAATTCTGGTGTGCCCCATTGCAGAATCAATTGTGCAAACACCTCCGGATGGAGTTCCCACTCCCCCGGATGAAAAGTCTGACGACTTAGAAATCCACTTCCCAGTTCTCCACTCCTGGGATATAGATTGCAGATAGATGGCAAGAGTGAGTCTCTGCCCATCGAATTATTTTGGTAACCTCTATCATCGCTAGAGAACTCTTTGTTCCCCCCTGATGATTGATATATGCTACAGTCGTGATATTGTCCGACTGGAATCTTATGAATCTGGCCGAAGCCAGCTGAGGCCACGACTGAAGCGCGTTGAATATCGCTCTCAGTTCTAGAATATTTATCGGGAGGAGAGCCTCCTCCTGAGTCCACAAACCCTATGCTTTCATGGAATTCCAGACTGCACCCCAGCCCAATAGGCTGGTGTCCGTCGTCACTATGACCCACGCTGGCCTGCGGAAACACATTCCCTGGGACAGATGATCCTGTGACAACCAACAAAGAAGAGAGTCTCTGGTCTCTTGATCCAGATTTATCTGAGGAGATAAATCTGCATAATCTCCATTCCACTGTTTGAGCATGCATAGTTGCAGTGGTCTGAGATGTAAGCGAGCAAACAGAACTATGTCCATTGCCGCTACCATTAGTCCGATTACCTCCATAAACTGAGCCACTGACGGCCAAGGAATGGAATGAAGAGCTCGGCAGGTGGTTAAAATTTTTGATTTCCTGACCTCCGTCAGAAAAATTTTCATGTCCATCAAATCTATCAGAGTTCCCAGGAATGGAACTCTTGTGAGAGGGATAAGTGAACTCTTTTTTTACGTTCACCTTCCACCCGTGAGATCTTAGAAAAGCCAACACGATGTCCGTGTGAGACTTGGCTAGTTGGCAAGTCGACGCCTGAATTAAGATATCGTCCAGATAAGGCGCCACTGCTATGCCCCGCGGCCTTAGAACCGCCAGAAGGGACCCTAGCACCTTTGTGAAAATTCTGGGAGCTGTGGCCAACCCGAAGGGAAGAGCCACAAACTGGTAATGCTTGTCCAGAAAGGCGAACCTGAGGAACTGGCGATGATCTTTGTGGATAGGGATGTGTAGATACGCATCCTTTAAGTCCACGGTGGTCATATATTGACCCTCCTGGATCATTGGTAAAATAGTCTGAATGGTCTCCATCTTGAAGGATGGGACTTTGAGGAATTTGTTTAGGATCTTGAGATCCAAAATTGGTCTGAAGGTTCCCTCTTTTTTGGGAACCACAAACAGATTGGAGTAAAATCCCTGCCCCTGTTCTGCTTTGGGAACTGGGCGGATCACTCCCATGGTATATAGGTCTTCTACACAGCATAAGAACGCCTCTCTTTTTGTCTGGTTTGCAGACAATTGAGAAAGATGGAATCTCCCCCTTGGAGGAGAATCTTTGAAATCTAGAAGATACCCCTTGGTTACGATTTCTAAAGCCCAGGAGTCCTGAACGTCTCTTGCCCAAGCTTGAGCAAAGAGAGAAAGTCTGCCCCCTACTAGATCCGGTCCCGGATTGGGGGCTACCCCAGCATGCTGTCTTGGTGGCAGCAGCGGGCTTCTTGGCCTGTTTACCTTTGTTCCAAGTCTGGTTAGGTCTCCAGACTGACTTGGATTGAGCAAAATTCCCCTCTTGTTTTGCAGCAGGGGAAGAGGTAGAGGGACCACCTTTGAAGTTTCGAAAGGAACGAAAATTATTTTGTTTGGTCCTCATCTTATTTGTCTTATCCTGAGGAAGGGCATGGCCTTTCCCTCCAGTGATGTCTGAAATGATCTCTTTCAGTTCAGGCCCGAATAGGGTCTTACCCTTGAAAGGGATGGCTAAAAGCTTAGATTTTGATGACACATCAGCAGACCAGGACTTAAGCTATAACGCTCTACGCGATAAAATGGCAAAACCTGAATTCTTTGCCGCTAATTTAGCCAGTTCAAAAAGCGGCATCTGTAATGAAAGAATTAGCTAGCTTGAGAGCCCTAATTCTATCCAGAATATCATCTAATGGGGTCTCAACCTGAAGAGCCTCCTCCAGAGCCTCGAACCAAAAAGCAGCTGCAGTAGTTACAGGAACAATGCACGCTATAGGTTGGAGAAGAAAACCCTGATGAACAAATATTTTCTTTAGGAGACCCTCTAATTTTTTATCCATAGGATCTCTGAAAGCACAACTGTCCTCAATAGGTATAGTTGTACGCTTAGCCAGGGTAGAAATAGCTCCCTCCACCTTAGGGACCGTCTCCCATGAGTCCCGCATGGTGTCTGATATGGGAAACATTTTCTTAAAAGTAGGTGAAGGAGCGAACAGAATACCTGGTCTATCGCACTCCTTAGTAACAATGTCCGAAATCCTCTTAATGACCGGAAAAACATCAGTGTAGGCAGGAACCTCTAGAAATCTGTCCATTTTACACAATTTCTCTGGAACTACAATAGTGTCACAATCATCCAGAGTCGCTAAAACCTCCCTGAGCAATAAGCGGAGGTGTTCTAGTTTAAATTTAAAAGCTGTCATATCTGAGTCTGTCTGAGGGAACATCTTTCCTGAATCAGAAATCTCTCCCTCAGACAGCAAATCCCTCACCCCCAACTCAGAACATTATGAGGGTACATCGGATATGGCTAATAAAGCGTCAGAGGGCTCAGCATTTGTTCTCACACCAGACCTACTGCGCTTCCCCTGCAACCCAGGCAGCTTAGATAAAACCTCTGTGAGGGTAGTATTCATAACTTCGGCCATATCTTGCAGGGTGAAAGAATTAGACGCACTAGAAGTACTTGGCGTCGCTTGTGCGGGCGTTAAATGGTTGTGACACTTGGGCAGAATTAGATGGCATAACCTGATTCCCTTCTGACTGAGAATCATCCTGCGACATACTTTTAGTAGCTAAAATATGTTCTTTGCAATTTATTGACCTTTCAGTGCATGAGGGACACATTCTAAGTGGGGGTTCCACAATGGCTTCTAAACATATTGAACAATGACTTCCTCAATGTTGAACAGGCTAGTAATAACTACAAACAAGCATGAAAACACTTTATTTAGTGAAAAAAAATAATCTTAAAAAACGGTACTGCGCCTTTAAGAGAAAAAAAAACATAATTTATGCTTACCTGATAAATTCCTTTCTTCTGTTGTGTGATCAGTCCACGGGTCATCATTACTTCTGGGATATAACTCCTCCCCAACAGGAAATGCAAGAGGATTCACCCAGCAGAGCTGCATATAGCTCCTCCCCTCTACGTCACTCCCAGTCATTCGACCAAGAATCAACGAGAAAGGAGAAACCAAGGGTGAAGTGGTGACTGGAGTACAATTTAAAAGATATTTACCTGCCTTAAAAAACAGGGCGGGCCGTGGACTGATCACACAACAGAAGAAAGGAATTTATCAGGTAAGCATAAATTATGTTTTCTTCTGTTATGTGTGATCAGTCCACGGGTCATCATTACTTCTGGGATACCAATACCAAAGCAAAAGTACACGGATGACGGGAGGGATAGGCAGGCTCATTATACAGAAGGAACCACTGCCTGAAGAACCTTTCTCCCAAAAATAGCCTCCGAAGAAGCAAAAGTGTCAAATTTGTAAAATTTGGAAAAAGTATGAAGCGAAGACCAAGTTGCAGCCTTGCAAATCTGTTCAACAGAGGCCTCATTCTTAAAGGCCCAAGTGGAAGCCACAGCTCTAGTAGAATGAGCTGTAATTCTTTCAGGAGGCTGCTGTCCAGCAGTCTCATAGGCTAAACGAATTATGCTACGAAGCCAGAAGGAGAGAGAGGTAGCCGAAGCCTTATGACCTCTCCTCTGACCAGAGTACACGACAAACAGGGAAGACGTTTGTCGAAAATCCTTAGTTGCCTGCAAGTAGAACTTGAGGGCACGAACTACATCCAGATTGTGTAGAAGACGTTCCTTCTTTGAAGAAGGATTCGGGCACAGGGAAGGCACCACGATCTCTTGATTGATGTTCCTGTTAGTGACTACCTTAGGTAAGAACCCAGGTTTTGTACGCAGAACTACCTTATCTGAATGAAAAATCAAATAAGGAGAATCACAATGTAAAGCTGATAACTCAGAGACTCTCCGAGCCGAAGAAATAGCCATTAAAAATAACACTTTCCAAGATAACAACTTTATATCAATGGAATGAAGGGGTTCAAACGGAACTCCTTGTAGAACGTTAAGAACAAGGTTTAAACTCCATGGCGGAGCAACAGTTTTAAACACAGGCTTGATCCTAGCTAAAGCCTGACAAAAGGCCTGGACGTCTGGATTTTCTGACAGACGCCTGTGTAACAAGATGGACAGAGCTGAGATCTGTCCCTTTAATGAGCTAGCCGATAAACCCTTTTCTAAACCTTCTTGTAGAAAGGACAATATCCTAGGAATCCTAACCTTACTCCAGGAGTAACCTTTGGATTCGCACCAGTATAGGTATTTACGCCATATCTTGTGGTAAATCCTTCTGGTAACAGGCTTCCTAGCCTGTATCAGGGTATCAATAACCGACTCAGAAAAACCACGTTTTGATAAAATCAAGCGTTCAATTTCCAAGCAGTCAGCTTCAGAGAAGTTAGATTTTGATGTTTGAATGGACCCTGTATCAGAAGGTCCTGTCTTAGAGGTAGAGACCAAGGCGGACAGGATGACATGTCCACTAGATCTGCATACCAAGTCCTGCGTGGCCATGCAGGCGCTATTAGAATCACTGATGCTCTCTCCTGTTTGATTTTGGCAATCAATCGAGGAAGCAGCGGGAAGGGTGGAAACACATAAGCCATCCCGAAGTTCCAAGGTGCTGTCAAAGCATCTATCAGAACCGCTCCCGGATCCCTGGATCTGGACCCGTAGCGAGGAAGTTTGGCGTTCTGGCGAGACGCCATGAGATCTATCTCTGGTTTGCCCCAACGTCGAAGTATTTGGGCAAAGACCTCCGGATGAAGTTCCCACTCCCCCGGATGAAAAGTCTGGCGACTCAAGAAATCCGCCTCCCAGTTCTCCACTCCCGGGATGTGGATTGCTGACAGGTGGCAAGAGTGAGACTCTGCCCAGCAAATTATCTTTGATACTTCCATCATTGCTAGGGAGCTTCTTGTCCCTCCTTGATGGTTGATGTAAGCTACAGTCGTGATGTTGTCCGACTGAAACCTGATGAACCCCCGAGTTTTTAACTGGGGCCAAGCCAGAAGGGCATTGAGAACTGCTCTCAATTCCAGAATGTTTATTGGCAGGAGACTTTCCTCCTGATTCCATTGTCCCTGAGCCTTCAGAGAATTCCAGACAGCGCCCCAACCTAGTAGGCTGGCGTCTGTTGTTACAATTGTCCAGTCCGGCCTGCTGAATGGCCTCCCCCTGGACAGATGTGGCCGAGAAAGCCACCATAGAAGAGAGTTTCTGGTCTCTTGATCCAGATTCAGAGTAGGGGACAAGTCTGAGTAATCCCCATTCCACTGACTCAGCATGCACAATTGCAGCGGTCTGAGATGTAGACGTGCAAAGGGTACTATGTCCATTGCTGCTACCATTAAGCCGATCACCTCCATGCATTGAGCTACTGACGGGAGTTGAATGGAATGAAGGACACGGCATGCATTTAGAAGCTTTGTTAATCTGTCTTCTGTCAGATAAATCTTCATTTCTACAGAATCTATAAGAGTCCCCAAGAATGGAACTCTTGTGAGGGGAAAGAGAGAACTTTTCTTTTCGTTCACTTTCCATCCATGCGACCTTAGAAATGCCAGAACTAACTCTGTATGAGACTTGGCAGTTTGAAAGCTTGAAGCTTGTATCAGAATGTCGTCTAGGTACGGAGCTACCGAAATTCCTCGCGGTCTTAGTACCGCCAGAAGGGCACCCAGAACCTTTGTGAAGATTCTTGGAGCCGTAGCCAATCCGAATGGAAGAGCTACAAACTGGTAATGCCTGTCTAAGAAGGCAAACCTTAGATACCGGTAATGATCTTTGTGAATCGGTATGTGAAGGTAAGCATCCTTTAAATCCACTGTGGTCATGTACTGACCCTTTTGGATCATGGGTAAGATTGTCAGAATAGTTTCCATTTTGAACGATGGAACTCTTAGGAATTTGTTTAGGATCTTTAAATCCAAGATTGGCCTGAAAGTTCCCTCTTTTTTGGGAACCACAAACAGGTTTGAGTAAAACCCTTGTCCTTGTTCCGACCGCGGAACCGGATGGATCACTCCCATTAATAACAGATCTTGTACACAGCGTAGAAACGCTTCTTTCTTTATCTGGTTTGCTGACAACCTTGACAGATGAAATCTCCCTCTTGGGGGAGAGAATTTGAAGTCTAGAAGGTATCCCTGAGATATGATCTCTAGCGCCCAGGGATCCTGAACATCTCTTGCCCAAGCCTGGGCGAAGAGAGAGAGTCTGCCCCCCACTAGATCCGGTCCCGGATCGGGGGCCCTCGGTTCATGCTGTCTTTGGGGCAGCAGCAGGTTTCCTGGCCTGCTTGCCCTTGTTCCAGGACTGGTTAGGTTTCCAGCCTTGTCTGTAACGAGCAACAGCTCCTTCCTGTTTTGGTGCAGTGGAAGTTGGTGCTGCTCCTGCTTTGAAATTCCGAAAGGGACGAAAATTAGACTGTCTAGCCTTAGCTTTGGCTTTGTCTTGAGGCAGGGCGTGGCCCTTACCTCCTGTAATGTCAGCGATAATTTCTTTCAAACCGGGCCCAAATAAAGTTTGCCCCTTGAAAGGTATATTAAGTAATTTGGACTTAGAAGTTACATCAGCTGACCAGGATTTTAGCCACAGCGCCCTACGTGCCTGAATGGCGAATCCTGAGTTCTTAGCCGTAAGTTTGGTTAAATGTACTACGGCCTCCGAAATGAATGAATTAGCTAGTTTAAGGACCCTAAGCCTGTCCGTAATGTCGTCCAGCGTAGCTGAACTAAGGTTCTCTTCCAGAGACTCAATCCAAAATGCTGCCGCAGCCGTAATCGGCGCGATGCATGCAAGGGGTTGCAATATAAAACCTTGTTGAACAAACATTTTCTTAAGGTAACCCTCTAATTTTTTATCCATTGGATCTGAAAAAGCACAGCTATCCTCCACCGGGATAGTGGTACGCTTAGCTAAAGTAGAAACTGCTCCCTCCACCTTAGGGACCGTTTGCCATAAGTCCCGTGTGGTGGCGTCTATTGGAAACATCTTTCTAAATATTGGAGGGGGTGAGAACGGCACACCGGGTCTATCCCACTCCTTAGTAACAATTTCAGTTAGTCTCTTAGGTATAGGAAAAACGTCAGTACTCGCCGGTACCGCAAAGTATTTATCCAACCTACACAATTTCTCTGGTATTGCAACAGTGTTACAATCATTAAGAGCCGCTAAAACCTCCCCTAGTAATACACGGAGGTTCTCCAATTTAAATTTAAAATTTGAAATATCTGAATCCAATCTGTTTGGATCAGAACCGTCACCCACAGAATGAAGCTCTCCGTCCTCATGCTCTGCAAGCTGTGACGCAGTATCAGACATGGCCCTAGTATTATCAGCGCACTCTGTTCTCACCCCAGAGTGATCACGCTTGCCTCTTAGTTCTGGTAATTTAGCCAAAACTTCAGTCATAACAGTAGCCATATCTTGTAATGTTATCTGTAATGGCCGCCCAGATGTACTAGGCGCCACAATATCACGCACCTCCCGGGCGGGAGATGCAGGTACTGACACGTGAGGCGAGTTAGTCGGCATAACTCTCCCCTCGCTGTTTGGTGAAATTTGTTCAATTTGTACAGATTGGCTTTTATTTAAAGTAGCATCAATACAGTTAGTACATAAATTTCTATTGGGCTCCACCTTGGCATTGGAACAAATGACACAGGTATCTTCCTCTGAATCAGACATGTTTAACACACTAGCAATAAACTTGCAACTTGGTTACAATCTTATTTAACAAAAACGTACTGTGCCTCAAAGAAGCACTAAACGATTAAATGACAGTTGAAATAATGAACTGAAAAACAGTTATAGCATCAATCCTTAAAAACAACACAACTTTTAGCAAAGGTTTGTTCCCCTTAGTAAAGTAACAATAATTAAATTTGAAACATAAAAATTACAGAGCAACGTTTTTAATCACAGTCAATATATAAGTCTCACAGCTCTGCTGAGAGAATCTACCTCCCTCCAAAGAAGTTTGAAGACCCCTGAGTTCTGTTAGAGATGAACCGGATCATGCAGGAAATACAAGAGTAACTGACTGGAAATTTTTGATGCGTAGCAAAGAGCGCCAAAAACGGCCCCTCCCCCTCACACACAGCAGTGAGAGAGAAACGAAACTGTCACAATTAAAACAAGCAACTGCCAAGTGGAAAAATAATGCCCAAACATTTATTCACTCAGTACCTCAGAAAATGCAAACGATTCTACATTCCAGCAAAAACGTTTAACATAATAAATACCTATTCAAAGGTTTAATGTACTTTTAACAGAGTAATTCCAGTGAAATACCATCCCCAGAATACTGAAGTGTAGAGTATACATACATGTCATTATAACGGTATGGCAGGATTTTCTCATCAATTCCATTCAGAAAATAAAAACTGCTACATACCTCAATGCAGATTCATCTGCCCGCTGTCCCCTGATCTGAAGCTTTTACCTCCCTCAGATGGCCGAGAAACAGCAATATGATCTTAACTACTCCGGTTAAAATCATAGTAAAAACTCTGGTAGATTCTTCTTCAAACTCTGCCAGAGAGGCAATAACACGCTCCGGTGCTATTGTAAAATAACAAACTTTTGATTGAAGTTATAAAAACTAAGTATAATCACCATAGTCCTCTCACACATCCTATCTAGTCGTTGGGTGCAAGAGAATGACTGGGAGTGACGTAGAGGGGAGGAGCTATATGCAGCTCTGCTGGGTGAATCCTCTTGCATTTCCTGTTGGGGAGGAGTTATATCCCAGAAGTAATGATGACCCGTGGACTGATCACACATAACAGAAGAAAAAGCATACAAAACTGCTATAAAATGCACCAAATTTTTCAAATTTTTGACAGTAGTGTAGTTATGTTTGCCCCACAAGAAAATTTAACATTTAACCCTTTATTGTGCAAACCGGATTGAAATAAGGCCTAAATCCGGAAAAAAACACCCCCAGCACCTTGCCACAGCCCTGCTGTGGTGCCTACCTGCCCTCAGGGATTGAAAATATGGGGTTAAAGCTTCAATTTGGCCCAAAACATCCACAAGGGCCCTCAGGAGTTGGAGCTTGCTGAGTGAAAACAACTGCGCATCTGAGGCGCGAAATTAGGTCCTGCCCATCTCCCTCGATGTCTCTACAGCCTCAAAGAACCGCACCAGAGCTATTTTAAACTAGCCATGTGGTTTCTGAGACCCAAAAAAGAAGCCAAGTGTACCCTCAATAAAGATGCCCAAAAAGCGTTATTGCCCACAAAACGTTAACTGCACTCCCAGTTCATCAAACGTTTGCCCACAAACATTCAAAAACTCTGTGTCAACCATTTTTAATAGCCCCTTATGTAAGCTTAGTAATGCCTTTCTATAGCTCTTAGGATTACTGCTTACCCTTACCCTCATGGGGATACTGTCAGCCTTTCTGAAATACACAGTCTCTCCAGAAAAAATTACTGAACATACCTCACTGCTGTATAGCATGAAAACGTTCCTCACACTGAAGTTTCATGTACCCCTCAGCCTCTGTGGGAACTGCACTGGATCTTAGTTACAAATGCTAAGATCCTCATTTTCTCCAGGCAGAAGTCTTCATCCATCTGCTGCCTGAGAGTAAATAGCACACACCGGTACCATTTAAAACAAAAAACTCTTGCTTGAAGAAATTAAAAAACATAATTTATGCTTACCTGATAAATTCCTTTCTTCTGTAGTGTGATCAGTCCACGGTTCATCATTACTTCTGGGATATTACTCCTCCCCAACAGGAAGTGCAAGAGGATTCACCCAGCAGAGCTGCATATAGCTCCTCCCCTCTACGTCACTCCCAGTCATTCGACCAAGGACCAACGAGAAAGGAAAAGCCAAGGGTGAAGTGGTGACTGGAGTATAAATGAAAAAATATTTACCTGCCTTAAAAACAGGGCGGGCCGTGGACTGATCACACTACAGAAGAAAGGAATTTATCAGGTAAGCATAAATTATGTTTTCTTCTGTTAAGTGTGATCAGTCCACGGGTCATCATTACTTCTGGGATACCAATACCAAAGCAAAAGTACACGGATGACGGGAGGGATAGGCAGGCTCTTTATACAGAAGGAACCACTGCCTGAAGAACCTTTCTCCCAAAAATAGCCTCCGATGAAGCAAAAGTGTCAAATTTGTAAAATTTGGAAAAAGTATGAAGCGAAGACCAAGTTGCAGCCTTGCAAATCTGTTCAACAGAGGCCTCATTCTTGAAGGCCCAAGTGGAAGCCACAGCTCTGGTAGAATGAGCTGTAATTCTTTCAGGAGGCTGCTGTCCAGCAGTCTCATAAGCTAAACGAATTATGCTACGAAGCCAAAAAGAAAGAGAGGTAGCGGAAGCTTTTTGACCTCTCCTCTGCCCAGAGTAAATGACAAACAGAGAAGACGTTTGTCGAAATTCCTTAGTTGCCTGTAAGTAAAATTTTAGAGCACGGACTACATCCAGGTTGTGCAGTAGACGTTCCTTCTTTGAAGAAGGATTTGGGCATAAAGAAGGAACAACAATCTCTTGATTGATATTCCTGTTAGTAACTACCTTAGGTAAGAACCCAGGTTTAGTACGCAGGACTACCTTATCTGAATGAAAAATCAAATAAGGAGAATCACAATGTAAGGCTGATAATTCAGAGACTCTTCGAGCCGAGGAAATAGCCATTAAAAATAGAACTTTCCAAGATAACAACTTTATATCAATGGAATGAAGGGGTTCAAACGGAACGCCCTGTAAAACATTAAGAACAAGGTTTAAACTCCATGGTGGAGCAACAGTTTTAAACACAGGCTTAATCCTGGCCAAAGCCTGACAAAAAGCCTGGACGTCAGGAACTTCTGACAGACGTTTGTGTAACAGAATGGACAGAGCTGAGATCTGTCCCTTTAATGAACTAGCAGATAAACCCTTTTCTAAACTTTCTTGTAGAAAAGACAATATCCTAGGAATCCTAACCTTACTCCAAGAGTAACCTTTGGATTCACAACAATAACAGAATTTATGTTTACCTGATAAATTTCTTTCTCCAACGGTGTGTCCGGTCCACGGCGTCATCCTTACTTGTGGGATATTCTCTTCCCCAACAGGAAATGGCAAAGAGCCCAGCAAAGCTGGTCACATGATCCCTCCTAGGCTCCGCCTACCCCAGTCATTCGACCGACGTTAAGGAGGAATAATAGCATAGGAGAAACCATATGGTACCGTGGTGACTGTAGTTAAAGAAAATAAATTATCAGACCTGATTAAAAAACCAGGGCGGGCCGTGGACCGGACACACCGTTGGAGAAAGAAATTTATCAGGTAAACATAAATTCTGTTTTCTCCAACATAGGTGTGTCCGGTCCACGGCGTCATCCTTACTTGTGGGAACCAATACCAAAGCTTTAGGACACGGATGAAGGGAGGGAGCAAATCAGGTCACCTAAATGGAAGGCACCACGGCTTGCAAAACCTTTCTCCCAAAAATAGCCTCAGAAGAAGCAAAAGTATCAAACTTGTAAAATTTGGTAAAAGTGTGCAGTGAAGACCAAGTCGCTGCCCTACATATCTGATCAACAGAAGCCTCGTTCTTGAAGGCCCATGTGGAAGCCACAGCCCTAGTGGAATGAGCCGTGATTCTTTCGGGAGGCTGCCGTCCGGCAGTCTCGTAAGCCAATCTGATGATGCTTTTAATCCAAAAAGAGAGAGAGGTAGAAGTTGCTTTTTGACCTCTCCTTTTACCTGAATAAACAACAAACAGGGAAGATGTTTGTCTAAAATCCTTTGTAGCATCTAAATAGAATTTTAGAGCGCGAACAACATCCAAATTGTGCAACAAGCGTTCCTTCTTTGAAACTGGTTTCGGACACAGAGAAGGTACGATAATCTCCTGGTTAATGTTTTTGTTAGAAACAACTTTTGGAAGAAAACCAGGTTTAGTACGTAAAACCACCTTATCTGCATGGAACACCAGATAAGGAGGAGAACACTGTAGAGCAGATAATTCTGAAACTCTTCTAGCAGAAGAAATTGCAACTAAAAACAAAACTTTCCAAGATAATAACTTAATATCAACGGAATGTAAGGGTTCAAACGGGACCCCCTGAAGAACTGAAAGAACTAAATTGAGACTCCAAGGAGGAGTCAAAGGTTTGTAAACAGGCTTGATTCTAACCAGAGCCTGAACAAAGGCTTGAACATCTGGCACAGCTGCCAGTTTTTTGTGAAGTAACACCGACAAGGCAGAAATCTGTCCCTTCAGGGAACTTGCCGATAATCCTTTTTCCAATCCTTCTTGAAGGAAGGATAGAATCCTAGGAATCTTAACCTTGTCCCAAGGGAATCCTTTAGATTCACACCAACAGATATATTTTTTCCAAATTTTATGGTAAATCTTTCTAGTTACAGGCTTTCTGGCCTGAACAAGAGTATCGATAACAGAATCTGAGAAACCTCGCTTCGATAAAATCAAGCGTTCAATCTCCAAGCAGTCAGCTGGAGTGAAACCAGATTCGGATGTTCGAACGGACCCTGAACAAGAAGGTCTCGTCTCAAAGGTAGCTTCCAAGGTGGAGCCGATGACATATTCACCAGATCTGCATACCAAGTCCTGCGTGGCCACGCAGGAGCTATCAAGATCACCGACGCCCTCTCCTGATTGATCCTGGCTACCAGCCTGGGGATGAGAGGAAACGGCGGGAACACATAAGCTAGTTTGAAGGTCCAAGGTGCTACTAGTGCATCCACTAGAGCCGCCTTGGGATCCCTGGATCTGGACCCGTAGCAAGGAACTTTGAAGTTCTGACGAGAGGCCATCAGATCCATGTCTGGAATGCCCCAAAGTTGAGTGACTTGGGCAAAGATTTCCGGATGGAGTTCCCACTCCCCCGGATGCAATGTCTGACGACTCAGAAAATCCGCTTCCCAATTTTCCACTCCCGGGATGTGGATAGCAGACAGGTGGCAGGAGTGAGACTCCGCCCATAGAATGATCTTGGTCACTTCTTCCATCGCTAGGGAACTCCTTGTTCCCCCCTGATGGTTGATATACGCAACAGTCGTCATGTTGTCTGATTGAAACCGTATGAACTTGGTCCTCGCTAGCTGAGGCCAAGCCTTGAGAGCATTGAATATCGCTCTCAGTTCCAGAATATTTATCGGTAGAAGAGATTCTTCCCGAGACCAAAGACCCTGAGCTTTCAGGGATCCCCAGACCGCGCCCCAGCCCATCAGACTGGCGTCGGTCGTGACAATGACCCACTCTGGTCTGTGGAATGTCATCCCTCGTGACAGGTTGTCCAGGGACAGCCACCAACGGAGTGAGTCTCTGGTCCTCTGATTTACTTGTATCTTTGGAGACAAGTCTATATAGTCCCCATTCCACTGACTGAGCATGCACAGTTGTAACGGTCTTAGATGAATGCGCGCAAAAGGAACTATGTCCATTGCCGCTACCATCAACCCGATCACTTCCATGCACTGAGCTACGGAAGGAAGAGGAACGGAATGAAGTATTCGACAAGAGTCCAGGAGCTTTGTCTTTCTGGCCTCTGTTAGAAAAATCCTCATTTCTGAGGAGTCTATAATTGTTCCCAAGAAGGGAACCCTTGTTGACGGGGATAGAGAAGTCTTTTCCACGTTCACTTTCCAGCCGTGCGATCTGAGAAAGGCCAGGACGATGTCCGTGTGAGCCTTTGCTCGAGGGAGGGACGACGCTTGAATCAGAATGTCGTCCAGGTAAGGTACTACTGCAATGCCCCTTGGTCTTAGCACAGCTAGAAGGGACCCTAGTACCTTTGTGAAAATCCTTGGAGCAGTGGCTAATCCGAAAGGAAGCGCCACGAACTGGTAATGTTTGTCCAGGAATGCAAACCTTAGGAACCGATGATGTTCCTTGTGGATAGGAATATGTAGATACGCATCCTTTAAATCCACCGTGGTCATGAATTGACCTTCCTGGATGGAAGGAAGGATAGTTCGAATGGTTTCCATCTTGAAAGATGGGACCTTGAGAAATTTGTTTAAGATCTTGAGATCTAGGATTGGTCTGAATGTTCCCTCTTTTTTGGGAACTATGAACAGATTGGAGTAGAACCCCATCCCTTGTTCTCTCAATGGAACAGGATGAATCACTCCCATTTTTAACAGGTCTTCTACGCAAAGTAAGAACGCCTGTCTTTTTATGTGGTCTGAAGACAACTGAGACCTGTGGAACCTTCCCCTTGGGGGAAGTCCCTTGAATTCCAGAAGATAACCCTGGGAGACTATTTCTAGCGCCCAAGGATCCAGAACATCTCTTGCCCAAGCCTGAGCGAAGAGAGAGAGTCTGCCCCCCACCAGATCCGGTCCCGGATCGGGGGCCGATATTTCATGCTGTCTTGGTAGCAGTGGCAGGTTTCTTAGCCTGCTTTCCCTTGTTCCAGCCTTGCATTGGTCTCCAAGCTGGCTTGGCCTGAGAAGTATTACCTTCTTGCTTAGAGGACGTAGCACCTTGGGCTGGTCCGTTTTTACGAAAGGGACGAAAATTAGGTCTATTTTTTGCCTTGAAAGGCCGATCCTGAGGAAGGGCATGGCCCTTACCCCCAGTGATATCAGAGATAATCTCTTTCAAGTCAGGACCAAACAGCGTTTTCCCCTTGAAAGGAATGTTTAGTAGCTTGTTCTTGGAAGACGCATCAGCCGACCAAGATTTCAACCAAAGCGCTCTGCGCGCCACAATAGCAAACCCAGAATTCTTAGCCGCTAACTTAGCCAATTGCAAAGAGGCGTCAAGAGTGAAAGAATTAGCCAATTTGAGAGCATTGACTCTGTCCATAATCTCCTCATAAGGAGGCGAGTCACTATCGAGCACCTTAATCAGTTCATCAAACCAGAAATATGCGGCTGTAGTGACAGGGACAATGCATGAAATGGGTTGTAGAAGGTAACCCTGCTGAACAAACATCTTTTTAAGCAAACCTTCTAATTTTTTATCCATAGGATCTTTGAAAGCACAACTATCCTCTATGGGAATAGTGGTGCGTTTGTTTAAAGTAGAAACCGCTCCCTCGACCTTGGGGACTGACTGCCATAAGTCCTTTCTGGGGTCGACCATAGGAAACAATTTTTTAAATATGGGGGGAGGGACGAAAGGAATACCGGGCCTTTCCCATTCTTTATTAACAATGTCCGCCACCCGCTTGGGTATAGGAAAAGCTTCTGGGAGCCCCGGCACCTCTAGGAACTTGTCCATTTTACATAGTTTCTCTGGGATGACCAAATTTTCACAATCATCCAGAGTGGATAATACCTCCTTAAGCAAAATGCGGAGATGTTCCAATTTAAATTTAAAAGTAATCACATCAGATTCAGCCTGCTGAGAAATATTCCCTAAATCAGTAATTTCTCCCTCAGACAAAACCTCCCTGGCCCCCTCAGATTGGGTTAGGGGCCCTTCAGAGATATTAATATCAGCGTCGTCATGCTCTTCAGTAACTAAAACAGAGCATCCACGCTTACGCTGAACAGGGTTCATTTTGGCTAAAATGTTTTTGACAGAATTATCCATTACAGCCGTTAATTGTTGCATAGTAAGGAGTATTGGCGCGCTAGATGTACTAGGGGCCTCCTGAGTGGGCAAGACTCGTGTAGACGAAGGAGGGAATGATGCAGTACCATGCTTACTCCCCTCACTTGAGGAATCATCTTGGGCATCATTGTCATTATCACATAAATCACATTTATTTAAATGAATAGGAATTCTGGCTTCCCCACATTCAGAACACAGTCTATCTGGTAGTTCAGACATGTTAAACAGGCATAAACTTGATAAGAAAGTACAAAAAACGTTTTGAAATAAAACCGTTACTGTCACTTTAAATTTTAAACTGAACACACTTTATTACTGCAATTGCGAAAAAACATGAAGGAATTGTTCAAAATTCACCAAACTTTCACCACAGTGTCTTAAAGCCTTGAAAATATTGCACACCAAATTTGGAAGCTTTAACCCTTAAAATAACGGAACCGGAGCCGTTTTAAGCTTTAACCCCTTTACAGTCCCTGGTATCTGCTTTGCTGAGACCCAACCAAACCCAAGGGGAATACGATACCAAATGATGCCTTCAGAAGTCTTTTATAAGTATCAGAGCTCCTGTCACATGCGACTGCATGCCATGCCTCTCAAAAACAAGTGCGCAACACCGGCGCGAAAATGAGACTCTGCCTATGCTTTGGGAAAGCCCCTAAAGAATAAGGTGTCTAAAACAGTGCCTGCCGATATTATTATATCAAAATACCCAGAATAAATGATTCCTCAAGGCTAAATAAGTGTTAATATCAATCGATTTAGCCCAAAAAATGTCTACAGTCTAAATAAGCCCTTGTGAAGCCCTTATTTACAATCGTAATAAACATGGCTTACCGGATCCCATAGGGAAAATGACAGCTTCCAGCATTACATCGTCTTGTTAGAATGTGTCATACCTCAAGCAGCAAAGACTGCAAACTGTTCCCCCAACTGAAGTTAATGCTCTCAACAGTCCTGTGTGGAACAGCCATGGATTTTAGTTACGGTTGCTAAAATCATTTTCCTCATACAAACAGAATTCTTCATCTCTTTTCTGTTTCTGAGTAAATAGTACGTACCAGCACTATTTGAAAATAACAAACTCTTGATTGAATAATGAAAAACTACAGTTAAACACTAAAAAACTCTAAGCCATCTCCGTGGAGATGTTGCCTGTACAACGGCAAAGAGAATGACTGGGGTAGGCGGAGCCTAGGAGGGATCATGTGACCAGCTTTGCTGGGCTCTTTGCCATTTCCTGTTGGGGAAGAGAATATCCCACAAGTAAGGATGACGCCGTGGACCGGACACACCTATGTTGGAGAAATAGGTATTTACGCCATATCTTATGGTAAATCTTTCTGGTAACAGGTTTCCTAGCCTGTATTAAGGTATCAATAACGGACTCAGAAAACCCACGTCTTGATAAAATCAAGCGTTCAATTTCCAAGCAGTCAGCTTCAGAGAAGTTAGATTTTGATGTTTGAAGGGACCCTGTATCAGAAGGTCCTGTTTCAGAGGTAGAGACCAAGGTGGACAGGATGACATGTCCACCAGGTCTGCATACCAAGTTCTGCGTGGCCACGCAGGTGCTATTAGAATCACTGATGCTCTCTCTTGTTTGATTCTGGCAATCAATCGAGGAAGCAACGGGAAGGGTGGAAACACGTAAGCCATCCTGAAGTCCCAAGGTGCTGTCAGAGCATCTATCAGGACTGCTCCTGGATCCCTGGATCTGGACCCGTAACGAGGAAGCTTGGCGTTCTGTCGAGACGCCATGAGATGTATCTCTGGTTTGCCCCAACGTCGAAGTATTTGGGCAAAGACCTCCGGATGAAGTTCCCACTCCCCCGGATGAAAAGTCTGACGACTTAAGAAATCCGCCTCCCAGTTCTCCACTCCCGGGATGTGGATTGCTGACAGGTGGCAAGAGTGAGACTCTGCCCAGCGAATTATCTTTGATACTTCCATCATAGCTAGGGAGCTTCTTGTCCCTCCCTGATGGTTGATGTAAGCTACAGTCGTGATGTTGTCCGACTGAAACCTGATGAACCCCCGAGTTGTCAACTGGGGCCAAGCCAGGAGGGCATTGAGAACTGCTCTCAATTCCAGAATGTTTATTGGCAGGAGACTCTCCTCCTGACTCCATTGTCCCTGAGCCTTCAGAGAATTCCAGACGGCACCCCAACCTAGAAGGCTGGCGTCTGTTGTTACAATTGTCCAGTCTGGTCTGCTGAATGGCATCCCCCTGGACAGATGTGGCCGAGAAAGCCACCATAGAAGAGAATTTCTGGTCTCTTGATCCAGATTCAGAGAAGGGGATAAGTCTGAGTAATCCCCATTCCACTGACTTAGCATGCACAGTTGCAGTGGTCTGAGGTGTAAGCGTGCAAAGGGTACTATGTCCATTGCCGCTACCATTAAGCCGATTACCTCCATGCATTGAGCCACTGACGGGTGTTGAATGGAATGAAGGGTGCGGCAAGCACTTTGAAGTCTTGTTAGCCTGTCCTCTGTCAGGTAAATCTTCATTTCTACAGAATCTATAAGAGTCCCCAGGAAGGGAACTCTTGAGAGTGGAACGAGTGAACTTTTCTTTTCGTTCACCTTCCATCCATGTGACCTTAGAAATGCCAGCACTAACTCTGTATGAGACTTGGCAGTTTGAAAGCTTGAAGCTTGTATCAGAATGTCGTCTAGGTATGGAGCTACCGAGATTCCCCGCGGTCTTAGTACCGCCAGAAGAGCACCCAGAACCTTTGTGAAGATTCTTGGAGCTGTAGCCAATCCGAATGGAAGAGCCACGAACTGGTAATGCCTGTCTAGGAAGGCAAACCTTAAGTACCGATAATGATCTTTGTGAATCGGTATGTGGAGGTAAGCATCTTTTAAATCTACAGTGGTCATGTACTGACCCTCTTGGATCATAGGTAAAATTGTCCGAATAGTCTCCATCTTGAACGATGGAACTCTTAGGAATTTGTTTAGGATCTTTAAGTCCAGGATTGGTCTGAAAGTTCCCTCTTTTTTGGGAACCACAAACAGATTTGAGTAAAACCCCTGTCCCTGTTCCGATCGTGGAACTGGATGGATTACTCCCATTAACAAGAGCTCTTGTACGCAGCGTAGAAACGCCTCTTTCTTTGTCTGGATTGTTGACAATCTTGACAGATGAAATCTCTCTCTTGGAGGAGAGTATTTGAAGTCCAGTAGGTATCCCTGAGATATTATCTCTAGCGCCCAGGGATCCTGAACATCTCTTGCCCAAGCCTGGGCGAAGAGAGAAAGTCTGCCCCCCACTAGATCCGATCCCGGATCGGGGGCCCTCAATTCATGCTGTTTTAGGGGCAGCAGCAGGTTTCCTAGTCTGCTTGCCCTTGTTCCAGGACTGGTTAGGTTTCCAGCCTTGTCTGTAGCGAGCAACAGCTCCTTCCTGTTTTGGTGCAGAGGAAGTTGATGCTGCTCCTGCTTTGAAATTACGAAAGGAACGAAAATTAGACTGTCTAGTCTTGGCTTTGGCTTTGTCCTGAGGCAGGGCATGGCCTTTACCTCCTGTAATGTCAGCGATAATCTCTTTCAACCCGGGCCCGAATAAGGTCTGCCCTTTGAAAGGTATATTAAGCAATTTAGACTTAGAAGTAACATCAGCTGACCAGGATTTTAGCCACAGCGCCCTGCGTGCCTGAATGGCGAATCCTGAATTTTTCGCTGTAAGTTTAGTAAGATGTACTACGGCCTCCGAAATGAATGAATTAGCTAGTTTAAGGACACTAAGCCTGTCCGTAATGTCGTCCAGAGTAGCTGAACCAATGTTCTCTTCCAGAGACTCAATCCAGAATGCCGCTGCAGCCGTGATCGGCGCAATGCATGCAAGGGGTTGCAATATAAAACCTTGAACAAACATTTTCTTAAGGTAACCCTCTAACTTTTTATCCATTGGATCTGAAAAAGCACATCTATCCTCCACCGGGATAGTGGTACGCTTAGCTAAGGTAGAAACTGCTCCCTCCACCTTAGGGACCGTTTGCCATAAGTCCCTTGTGGTAGCGTCTATTGGAAACATTTTTCTAAATATCGGAGGGGGTGAGAACGGCACACCAGGTCTATCCCACTCCTTAGTAACAATTTCAGTAAGTCTCTTAGGTATAGGAAAAACCTCAGTACTCGTCGGTACCGCAAAATATTTATCCAACCTACACATTTTCTCTGGTATTGCAACTGTGTTACAATCATTCAGAGCCGCTAACACCTCCCCTAGTAATACACGGAGGTTTTCCAGTTTAAATTTAAAATTTGAAATATCTGAATCCAGTCTGTTTGGATCAGAACCGTCACCCACAGAATGAAGTTCTCCGTCCTCATGTTCTGCCACCTGTGACGCAGTGTCTGACATGGCCCTAATATTATCAGCGCACTCTGTTCTCACCCCAGAGTGATCACGCTTACCTCTTAGTTCTGGTAATTTAGCCAAAACCTCAGTCATAACAGTAGCCATATCCTGTAATGTGATTTGTAATGGCCGCCCAGATGTACTCGGCGCTACAATATCACGCACCTCCCTCTGAGCGGGAGATGTAGGTACTGACACGTGAGGCGAGTTAGTCGGCATAACTCTCCCCTCGTTGTTTGGTGAAATTTGTTCAATTTGTACAGATTGACTTTTATTTAAAGTAGCATCAATACAGTTAGTACATAAATTTCTATTGGGCTCCACTTTGGCATTGCAACAAATGACACAGGTATCATCCTCTGAATCAGACATGTTTAACACACTAGCAAATAAACTTGCAACTTGGAAATACAATTCAATTAGAATAATATTAAAACGTACTGTGCCTTTAAGAAGCACAGAAGATTTATGACAGTTGAAAATTAATAAATTGAAACAGTTATAGCCTCAATCCTTGTAAACAACACAACTTTAGCAAAGGTTTAATCCCATTAGCAAAGATAACAAATTCTGAAAGCAGGAAACAAATTACAGAATAAACGTTTTTTATCTCAGTCAAACTATAATTCTCACAGCTCTGCTGAGAGAAATTACCTCCCTCAAAATAAGTTTTGAAGACCCCTGAGCTCTGTAGAGATGAACCGGATCATGCAGGGAATACAATGAGTTGCTGACTGAAATATTTGATGCGTAGTAAAAGCGCCAAAAAACGGCCCCTCCCCCTCACACACAGCAGTGAGGGAGAACAGAAACTGTCAGAAAACAGATTAAGCAACTGCCAAGTGGAAAAATAGTGCCCAAACATTTATTCACTCAGTACCTCAGCAAATGAAAACGATTTTACATTCCAGCAAAAACGTTAAACATAATCTCTAGTTATTAAACAGCTTTATGTATTTCATACAGTGTAATTCTAGTGAAGTACCATTCCCCAGAATACTGAAGTGTAAAGTATACATACATGACATTATATCGGTATGGCAGGATTTTCTCATCAATTCCATTGTCAGAAAATAAAAACTGCTACATACCTCTATGCAGATTCATCTGCCCGCTGTCCCCTGATCTGAAGTTTACCTCTCCTCAGATGGCCGAGAAACAGCAATATGATCTTAACTACTCCGGCTAAAATCATAACAAAAACTCTGGTAGATTCTTCTTCAAACTCTGCCAGAGAGATAATAACACACTCCGGTGCTATTTTAAAATAACAAACTTTTGATTGAAGATATAAAACTAAGTATAATCACCATAGTCCTCTCACACATCCTATCTAGTCGGGTGCAAGAGAATGACTGGGAGTGACGTAGAGGGGAGGAGCTATATGCAGCTCTGCTGGGTGAATCCTCTTGCACTTCCTGTTGGGGAGGAGTAATATCCCAGAAGTAATGATGACCCGTGGACTGATCACACTTAACAGAAGAAACTAATATTTTATCACCTCTTTCCTTTTACCCTTCCTAGTACTCAGAGTAGGCAAAGAGAATGACTGGGGTGTGGAGCTAAGGGATGAGCTATATAGACAGCTCTGCTGTGGTGCTCTTTGCCACTTCCTGTTAGCAGGAGGATAATATCCCACAAGTAAAGGATGAATCCGTGGACTAGTTGTACCTTATAGAAGAAAACAGTGTTTACCCGCGTGCTGCTACAGCAGTTAAAATGGTGTCACCAACTACTGCGCTGTTAAGAGTAGCCCCACACATAAACGGCCCTAGACTCCATGCACTCCCCAAAGAATGCCTACATGCACATGCCCAAATAAAGCTATCTCCAAGCAGATTATTCGTAAAACATATGCTGGAGATCCCGGAGCTATCAAGATGTATGCACATATAACAGCGTGCAACAGCATCCGATCATCCTATATTAAAAACGGAACTGCTGTAGCTGAGGGAAAAACGAATCAGGGCACAAAAACTTCCACTGGAAGTTCCAGAATAAAAAAATGCCCTAGAGGCGTTTCCCTTCTTGCCCACCCCCACTCGAGGCTACCCACCAATTATAAAAGTTCCTTATCCACAGACCGTATTAAAATCCCACAAATAGGCCCCAAGCCATGGAGGGAATACAGGAACCCAGGGATTTACCGGTCAGAAGTCTTCTGCCATCCATGCAGCTGACTCAGACGCCCCAGGTCTGACAGCGACAATGCACATCCTGACAGGGACCTGTGGAATAAAGGAAAGCAGTGTCATTAACACAGGTTGCCTGTTGGGGATGGTAGCATAAGTATACTGGAAGGAGGCATGGGAAGCTTCCCAATGACATCCAGAAGACAACATTCATCAAAACTCTACTAAGATTTACATTGCTACTAACCCCTGCTCTTTCTTGAAGGGAAAAAAACAATTTAGAGCATCAATTCCATATGTCATCAGAGCACGTCTCTCTGCTATCCTCCTGTAGACAAAGGCAAAGAATTACTGGGGAAGTAGGGAAAGTGGGAGGGATATTTCAATGTTCTGTTTGGTGTGTCTGCCTCCTCCTGGTTACCAGGATAAGTAAGTTACCAGGATAAGTAATGAATGTAATGAATGTGGACCCTCACTGCCATTAGAAGGAAAAGGAACAGAAATTTTAAAGAATTTAGTCTGCTGAAATCGCCACCTATACTGATCTTGTCAATACTGCAGCATTTACTATGTCAATACTGCAGCATTTACTATAGAAAACTTATTAAGAGGTAGGGGCAGGGGTGGTAGAAGTCCGGCCCATTTGGAAAAGTGTCCCTTTTAGTAGGAGATTGCCTGGCCCTTGTCTGTACATTATCATTTTAAGGTAGTTATTTGCTAGAAATTAACTGCTCTATGGGTACAGACTCAATTCTTATTTCCCACAGTATTTCCTTCAATTAATGTTTTAAGCACATTCCCCTACCTTTAACCGGACTAGAATATCTGAAAGCAAAAATCTTTTAAAAGCCTTTATTAATCTCTTAAGCTACCTTTGTGGCTTATGTTTTTATGTATACTGTACAAGTCACTCACCTAAACTCAGATATGCTACATAATTAGTAATGACAGCCAATCAGTCTTCTCGATTTTCACACGCGCCCCCTTATCCTCTCATTTTGTATTGCTCAGCCAGACCAGGGTTCTAATTTACCTCACATAAGACACTTCCTGCTGATGATGCCTCTCCCGCTGTCTCTCCCTAACACACCAATGATACAGCACTCCACCTTCACTCACTATCATTTACTACTCGCCCCAGTGCAATTTCTACTCACCCCGGGTGAGTGGACATTTTGAGTCTTGTGTTAGAGCATTTTATTATTGCACTATTGCTTGTATACAACAGTTTAACCCCTGAAAAACAGTTTAAATCAGTGCCAGAGCAGCAATGTTTTGCTGGATACTACCTGGAAATCTGATGACTCAATGACAAGAGGCATATGTGTGTAGTCAGCAATCACCAGCTATCTCCCAACCTCAAGAGAACGTAAGCCAATTAAAAAGAGTCTTAAAATGACATGGTTTATCTGAATCATGCACATTAAGTTTTGACATGCCTGTCCCTTTAACCTTTGAGTATCACTTAAAAAGTAATAATAAAAGGATAGGAGCAGACTTTAACTTACTAGGTGTTAAACACAGTTATATACGCGATAAGTGATAATAAATTGCTTACAACATTTTCTTTCTGCACTTTTATATCCATATATACATTATGGACTGGAGATGGAGACAAATGGGTAAATGCAGACTAAATCCAATCTTTACAATCACAGCTTTTACACATGTGCCCATATAGCGCAGCAGGTTGTGCCCATATAGCGCAGCAGGTTGTGCCCATATGGAGCAGCAGGTAACAAGTGAAAACTAGTTACACATGTGCCCATATAGCACAGCAGGTTGTGCCCATATAGTGCAGCAGGTTGTGCCCATATGGAGCAGCAGGTAACAAGTGAAAACTAGTTACACATGTGCCCATATAGCGCAGCAGGTAACAAGTGACCACTAGTTACACATGTGCCCATATAGCGCAGCAGGTAACAAGTGACAACTAGTTACACATGTGCCCATATGGCGCAGCAGGTAACAAGTGACAACTAGTTACACATGTGCCCATATAGCTCAGCAGGTTGTGCCCATATGGAGCAGCAGGTAACAAGTGACCACTAGTTACACATGTGCCCATATAGCGCAGCAGGTAACAAGTGACAACTAGTTACACATGTGCCCATATAGCGCAGCAGGTTGTGCCCATATGGAGCAGCAGGTAACAAGCGACAACTAGTTACACATGTGCCCATATAGCGCAGCAGGTAACAAGTGACAACTAGTTACACATGTGCCCATATAGCGCAGCAGGTTGTGCCCATATAGTGCAGCAGGTTGTGCCCATATGGAGCAGCAGGTTGTGCCCATATGGAGCAGCAGGTAACAACTAGTTACACATGTGACAATATAGCGCAGCAGGTCAAAAGTGACAACTAGTTACACATGTACCCATATGGTGCAGCAGATAACAAGTGACAACTAGTTACACATGTGCCAATATAGCGCAGCAGGTTGTGCCCATAAGGATCAGCAGGTAACAAGTGACAACTAGTTACACATGTGCCCATATAGCGCAGCAGGTTGTGCCCATATAGTGCAGCAGGTTGTGCCCATATGGAGCAGCAGGTAACAAGTGACCACTAGTTACACATGTGCCCATATAGCGCAGCAGGTAACAAGTGACAACTAGTTACACATGTGCCCATATAGCGCAGCAGGTTGTGCCCATATAGTGCAGCAGGTTGTGCCCATATGGAGCAGCAGGTAACAAGTGACCACTAGTTACACATGTGCCCATATAGCGCAGCAGGTAACAAGTGACAACTAGTTACACGTGCCCATATAGCGCAGCAGGTTGTGCCCATATAGTGCAGCAGGTAACAAGTGACCACTAGTTACACATGTGCCCATATAGCGCAGCAGGTAACAAGTGACAACTAGTTACACATGTGACAATATAGCGCAGCAGGTAACAAGTGACCACTAGCTACACATGTGCCCATATAGCGCAGCAGGTAACAAGTGACAACTAGTTACACATGTGCCCATATAGCGCAGCAGGTTGTGCCCATATAGTGCAGCAGGTTGTGCCCATATGGAGCAGCAGGTAACAAGTGACCACTAGTTACACGTGCCCATATAGCGCAGCAGGTAACAAGTGACAACTAGTTACACATGTGCCCATATAGCGCAGCAGGTTGTGCCCATATAGTGCAGCAGGTAACAAGTGACAACTAGTTACACATGTGCCCATATGGCGCAGCAGGTAACAAGTGACCACTAGTTACACATGTGCCCATATAGCGCAGCAGGTTGTGCCCATATAGCGCAGCAGGTAACAAGTGACAACTAGTTACACATGTGCCCATATAGCGCAGCAGGTAACAAGTGACCACTAGTTACACGTGCCCATATAGTGCAGCAGGTAACAAGTGACAACTAGTTACACATGTGACAATATAGCGCAGCAGGTAACAAGTGACCATATAGCGCAGCAGGTAACAAGTGACCACTAGTTACACATGTGCCCATATAGCGCAGCAGGTAACAAGTGACCACTAGTTACACATGTGCCCATATAGCGCAGCAGGTAACAAGTGACCACTAGTTACACATGTGCCCATATAGCGCAGCAGGTAACAAGTGACCACTAGTTACACATGTGCCCATATAGCGCAGCAGGTAACAAGTGACCACTAGTTACACATGTGCCCATATGGCGCAGCAGGTAACAAGTGACCACTAGTTACACATGTGCCCATATAGCGCAGCAGGTAACAAGTGACCACTAGTTACACATGTGCCCATATGGCGCAGCAGATAACAAGTGACCACTAGTTACACATGTGCCCATATGGCGCAGCAGATAACAAGTGACCACTAGTTACACATGTGCCCATATAGCGCAGCAGGTAACAAGTGACCACTAGTTACACATGTGACCATATAGCGCAGCAGGTAACAAGTGACCACTAGTTACACATGTGCCCATATAGCGCAGCAGGTAACAAGTGACCACTAGTTACACATGTGCCCATATAGCGCAGCAGATAACAAGTGACCACTAGTTACACATGTGCCCATATAGCGCAGCAGATAACAAGTGACCACTAGTTACACATGTGCCCATATAGCGCAGCAGATAACAAGTGACCACTAGTTACACATGTGCCCATATAGCAACAGGTAACAAGTGACCACTAGTTACACATGTGACCATATAGCGCAGCAGGTAACAAGTGACCACTAGTTACACATGTGACCATATAGCGCAGCAGGTTGTGCCCATATAGTGCAGCAGGTAACAAGTGACCACTAGTTACACATGTGACCATATAGCGCAGCAGGTTGTGCCCATATAGTGCAGCAGGTAACAAGTGACCACTAGTTACACATGTGCCCATATAGCGCAGCAGGTAACAAGTGACAACTAGTTACACATGTGCCCATATAGCGCAGCAGGTAACAAGTGACCACTAGTTACACATGTGCCCATATAGCGCAGCAGGTAACAAGTGACCACTAGTTACACATGTGCCAATATAGCGCAGCAGGTAACAAGTGACAACTAGTCACACATGTGCCCATATAGCGCAGCAGATAACAAGTGACCACTAGTTACACATGTGCCAATATAGCGCAGCAGGTAACAAGTGACCACTAGTTACACATGTGCCAATATAGCGCAGCAGATAACAAGTGACCACTAGTTACACATGTGCCCATATAGCGCAGCAGGTAACAAGTGACCACTAGTTACACATGTGACCATATAGCGCAGCAGGTAACAAGTGACAACTAGTTACACATGTGCCCATATAGCGCAGCAGGTAACAAGTGACCACTAGTTACACATGTGCCCATATAGCGCAGCAGGTAACAAGTGACAACTAGTTACACATGTGACAATATAGCGCAGCAGGTAACAAGTGACCACTAGTTACACATGTGCTCATATAGCGCAGCAGATAAAAAGTGACCACTAGTTACACGTGTGCCCATATAGCGCAGCAGGTAACAAGTGACCACTAGTTACACATGTGCCCATATAGCGCAGCAGATAACAAGTGACCACTAGTTACACATGTGCTCATATAGCGCAGCAGATAAAAAGTGACCACTAGTTACACATGTGCCCATATAGCGCAGCAGATAACAAGTGACCACTAGTTACACATGTGCTCATATAGCGCAGCAGATAAAAAGTGACCACTAGTTACACATGTGCCCATATAGCGCAGCAGGTAACAAGTGACCACTAGTTACACATGTGCCCATATAGCGCAGCAGATAACAAGTGACCACTAGTTACACATGTGCCCATATAGCGCAGCAGGTAACAAGTGACAACTAGTTACACATGTGCCCATATAGCGCAGCAGGTAACAAGTGACCACTAGTTACACATGTGCCCATATAGCGCAGCAGGTAACAAGTGACCACTAGTTACACATGTGCCCATATAGCGCAGCAGGTAACAAGTGACCACTAGTTACACATGTGCTCATATAGCGCAGCAGGTAACAAGTGACCACTAGTTACACATGTGCCCATATAGCGCAGCAGGTAACAAGTGACAACTAGTTACACATGTGCCAATATAGCGCAGCAGGTAACAAGTGACAACTAGTTACACATGTGCCCATATGGCGCAGCAGGTAACAAGTGACAACTAGTTACACATGTGCCCATATAGCGCAGCAGGTCACAAGTGACAACTAGTTACACATGTGCCCATATAACGCAGCAGGTAACAAGTGACAACTAGTTACACATGTGCCCATATAGCGCAGCAGGCAACAAGTGACCACTAGTTACACGTGTGCCCATATAGCGCAGCAGGTAACAAGTGACCACTAGTTACACGTGTGCCCATATAGCGCAGCAGGTAACAAGTGACCACTAGTTACACATGTGCCCATATAGCGCAGCAGGTAACAAGTGACCACTAGTTACACATGTGCCCATATAGCGCAGCAGGTAACAAGTGACCACTAGTTACACATGTGCCCATATAGCGCAGCAGGTAACAAGTGACCACTAGTTACACATGTGCCCATATAGCGCAGCAGGTAACAAGTGACCACTAGTTACACATGTGCCCATATAGCGCAGCAGGTAACAAGTGACCACTAGTTACACATGTGCCCATATAGCGCAGCAGGTAACAAGTGACCACTAGTTACACATGTGCCCATATAGCGCAGCAGGTAACAAGTGACCACTAGTTACACATGTGCCCATATAGCGCAGCAGGTAACAAGTGACAACTAGTTACACATGTGCCCATATAGCGCAGCAGATAACAAGTGACAACTAGTTACACATGTGCCCATATAGCGCAGCAGATAACAAGTGACCACTAGTTACACATGTGACCATATAGCGCAGCAGATAACAAGTGACAACTAGTTACACATGTGCCCATATGGAGCAGCAGGTAACAAGTGACAACTAGTTACACATGTGCCCATATAGCGCAGCTGGTAACAAGTGACCACTAGTTACACGTGTGCACATATAGCGCAGCAGGTAACAAGTGACAACTAGTTACACATGTGACCATATAGCGCAGCAGGTAACAAGTGACAACTAGTTACACGTGTGCCCATATAGCGCAGCAGGTAACAAGTGACCACTAGTTACACGTGTGCCCATATAGCGTAGCAGGTAACAAGTGACCACTAGTTACACGTGTGCCCATATAGCGTAGCAGGTAACAAGTGACCACTAGTTACACATGTGCCCATATAGCGCAGCAGGTAACAAGTGACCACTAGTTACAGATGTGCCCATATAGCGCAGCAGGTAACAAGTGACCACTAGTTACACATGTGCCCATATAGCGCAGCAAGTAACAAGTGACCACTAGTTACACATGTGCCCATATAGCGCAGCAGATAACAAGTGACCACTAGTTACACATGTGCCCATATAGCGCAGCAGATAACAAGTGACCACTAGTTACACATGTGCCCATATAGCGCAGCAGATAACAAGTGACAACTAGTTACACATGTGCTCATATAGCGCAGCAGATAAGTGACAACTAGTTACACATGTGCCCATATAGCGCAGCAGGTAACAAGTGACAACTAGTTACACATGTGCCCATATAGCGCAGCAGATAACAAGTGACAACTAGTTACACGTGTGCCCATATAGCGCAGCAGGTAAAAAGTGACAACTAGTTACACATGTGCCCATATAGCGCAGCAGGTAACAAGTGACCACTAGTTACACATGTGACAATATAGCGCAGCAGGTAACAAGTGACCACTAGTTACACGTGTGCCCATATAGCGCAGCAGGTAACAAGTGACCACTAGTTACACATGTGTCCATATAGCGCAGCAGATAAGTGACAACTAGTTACACATGTGCCCATATAGTGCAGCAGGTCACAAGTGACAACTAGTTACACATGTGCCCGTATAGCAGCAAACAAGGAGTTAATGAATGTAATGTTTTCAAGCTCACCAATTTTGTGAATTTAATGCAGAAAATTATTATAATTAGAAGGTGTTTGCTGTTGCTTTTTTAATATGCTCTGCTGAGGTTACAATGCTTTCTACAGATTTTATAGTCTTACACCCCCCTCTCTTCTCTCTTCTCATTTGAAGTGATTAACCGTTTAGAGCATTTTTACAGCAACATGTGAAATCTACAGAGGAAAGTGCCCCTCAGTCTTGCTTAATAAAAGCAAACCTGGCACACAGATGCTTATTTTACTACAGCAGGAAGTAAACTGCACAAGGTTATACGGCTATGCATCTGATCTCTCTTTCACTATTGACTTTACAGTAAAACAGGTCATTGTTTGACCAAACTCAAAACCTGGACTAGGGATGGGTGAATGTTGTAGTTTTAATGTTCAACAAACAGAACAAAGTGTTCCTCTAAAATGGGATATGAACCCCCCCCCCAAAAAAAAAAAAAAAAATCAAATGTGCTTCATTCCCATGAAATCTTTGTTGAAGAGATACCCAAGTTGGGGTCTTGAGCACTAGTAGTCATGGCAGGAAATAGTGCTACCATCTAGTGCTCTTGCAAATGAATTATATTCTTGCAAAACTGCTGCCATTCAGTGCTCCAGACAAATGTCTACGCTCCCTAGCATACATTCCTGCTTTCATTAAAAACTACCAAGAGAATGAAGAAAATTTGATAATAAAACTAAATTAAAGTTGTTTGAAGTTACACGCTCTGTCTCAATCATGAAAGAACAAGTTTATGTTCTGCCAGTCAAATACTTCAATATTTTGTTTTATCGATTTCCAAAGGTTTGTAAAACCTATAGAAGATCAGCATTTAAATAACATAGTTTAGCACTAACTAATGCAGACATTATCCCTTATTTTAGCAAATCTGCCAAAACATTCACACGTCCAACCATGCTCTGTTTCTCAACATTGTTTTTTTAAGGACATTAAACTTTTGATATAGTAATATAAAAATGTTTAACTATGTGGTAGTAGAAAAAAACTTTGCAATATACTTTATTTTGTCCCTTTTTCCTGTAATTTAACTAATGGAAGTTGCCGTGTTGGAACCTGGGTAAGCTCCTTGTCTAATCTCTTCTTCTTAGGACAATTTGAATTTAATATCCCTTTAACTATTGGAGATATAAAAGTGTAAATGTTTAGACTCAATAAAGCAATGGGTGATATCATATTGGAACCTAGGTTTTTCCCTTATCTATCTCTTCTGCTGAGAGCAATTAGAGATGGACATTGAGAGAGGGCGCAAACAGGGATGTTAAAAACAGGATTGCCTGTTTAATATCAGTCTTTAATTTTCTATTTTATGATTTAGATAGAGCAAGCACTTTTAAGCAACTTTCTAATTTACTCCTATTATAAAAACATAATTTATGCTTACCTGATAAATTCCTTTCTTCTGTTGTGTGATCAGTCCACGGGTCATCATTACTTCTGGGATATAACTCCTCCCCAACAGGAAATGCAAGAGGATTCACCCAGCAGAGCTGCATATAGCTCCTCCCCTCTACGTCACTCCCAGTCATTCGACCAAGAATCAACGAGAAAGGAGAAACCAAGGTTGAAGTGGTGACTGGAGTATAATTTAAAAGATATTTACCTGCCTTAAAAAACAGGGCGGGCCGTGGACTGATCACACAACAGAAGAAAGGAATTTATCAGGTAAGCATAAATTATGTTTTCTTCTGTTATGTGTGATCAGTCCACGGGTCATCATTACTTCTGGGATACCAATACCAAAGCAAAAGTACACGGATGACGGGAGGGATAGGCAGGCTCATTATACAGAAGGAACCACTGCCTGAAGAACCTTTCTCCCAAAAATAGCCTCCGAAGAAGCAAAAGTGTCAAATTTGTAAAATTTGGAAAAAGTATGAAGCGAAGACCAAGTTGCAGCCTTGCAAATCTGTTCAACAGAGGCCTCATTCTTAAAGGCCCAAGTGGAAGCCACAGCTCTAGTAGAATGAGCTGTAATTCTTTCAGGAGGTTGCTGTCCAGCAGTCTCATAGGCTAAACGAATTATGCTACGAAGCCAGAAGGAGAGAGAGGTAGCCGAAGCCTTATGACCTCTCCTCTGACCAGAGTACACGACAAACAGGGAAGACGTTTGTCGAAAATCCTTAGTTGCCTGCAAGTAGAACTTGAGGGCACGAACTACATCCAGATTGTGTAGAAGACGTTCCTTCTTTGAAGAAGGATTCGGGCACAGGGAAGGCACCACGATCTCTTGATTGATGTTCCTGTTAGTGACTACCTTAGGTAAGAACCCAGGTTTTGTACGCAGAACTACCTTATCTGAATGAAAAATCAAATAAGGAGAATCACAATGTAACGCTGATAACTCAGAGACTCTCCGAGCCGAAGAAATAGCCATTAAAAATAACACTTTCCAAGATAACAACTTTATATCAATGGAATGAAGGGGTTCAAACGGAACTCCTTGTAGAACGTTAAGAACAAGGTTTAAACTCCATGGCGGAGCAACAGTTTTAAACACAGGCTTGATCCTAGCTAAAGCCTGACAAAAGGCCTGGACGTCTGGATTTTCTGACAGACGCCTGTGTAACAAGATGGACAGAGCTGAGATCTGTCCCTTTAATGAACTAGCCGATAAACCCTTTTCTAAACCTTCTTGTAGAAAGGACAATATCCTAGGAATCCTAACCTTACTCCAGGAGTAACCTTTGGATTCGCACCAGTATAGGTATTTACGCCATATCTTATGGTAAATCCTTCTGGTAACAGGCTTCCTAGCCTGTATCAGGGTATCAATAACCGACTCAGAAAAACCACGTTTTGATAAAATCAAGCGTTCAATTTCCAAGCAGTCAGCTTCAGAGAAGTTAGATTTTGATGTTTGAAAGGACCCTGTATCAGAAGGTCCTGTCTTAGAGGTAGAGACCAAGGCGGACAGGATGACATGTCCACTAGATCTGCATACCAAGTCCTGCGTGGCCATGCAGGCGCTATTAGAATCACTGATGCTCTCTCCTGTTTGATTTTGGCAATCAATCGAGGAAGCAGCGGGAAGGGTGGAAACACATAAGCCATCCCGAAGTTCCAAGGTGCTGTCAAAGCATCTATCAGAACCGCTCCCGGATCCCTGGATCTGGACCCGTAGCGAGGAAGTTTGGCGTTCTGGCGAGACGCCATGAGATCTATCTCTGGTTTGCCCCAACGTCGAAGTATTTGGGCAAAGACCTCCGGATGAAGTTCCCACTCCCCCGGATGAAAAGTCTGGCGACTCAAGAAATCCGCCTCCCAGTTCTCCACTCCCGGGATGTGGATTGCTGACAGGTGGCAAGAGTGAGACTCTGCCCAGCGAATTATCTTTGATACTTCCATCATTGCTAGGGAGCTTCTTGTCCCTCCTTGATGGTTGATGTAAGCTACAGTCGTGATGTTGTCCGACTGAAACCTGATGAACCCCCGAGTTTTTAACTGGGGCCAAGCCAGAAGGGCATTGAGAACTGCTCTCAATTCCAGAATGTTTATTGGCAGGAGACTTTCCTCCTGATTCCATTGTCCCTGAGCCTTCAGAGAATTCCAGACAGCGCCCCAACCTAGTAGGCTGGCGTCTGTTGTTACAATTGTCCAGTCCGGCCTGCTGAATGGCATCCCCCTGGACAGATGTGGCCGAGAAAGCCACCATAGAAGAGAGTTTCTGGTCTCTTGATCCAGATTCAGAGTAGGGGACAAGTCTGAGTAATCCCCATTCCACTGACTCAGCATGCACAATTGCAGCGGTCTGAGATGTAGACGTGCAAAGGGTACTATGTCCATTGCTGCTACCATTAAGCCGATCACCTCCATGCATTGAGCTACTGACGGGAGTTGAATGGAATGAAGGACACGGCATGCATTTAGAAGCTTTGTTAATCTGTCTTCTGTCAGATAAATCTTCATTTCTACAGAATCTATAAGAGTCCCCAAGAATGGAACTCTTGTGAGAGGAAAGAGAGAACTCTTCTTTTCGTTCACTTTCCATCCATGCGACCTTAGAAATGCCAGAACTAACTCTGTATGAGACTTGGCAGTTTGAAAGCTTGAAGCTTGTATCAGAATGTCGTCTAGGTACGGAGCTACCGAAATTCCTCGCGGTCTTAGTACCGCCAGAAGGGCACCCAGAACCTTTGTGAAGATTCTTGGAGCCGTAGCCAATCCGAATGGAAGAGCTACAAACTGGTAATGCCTGTCTAAGAAGGCAAACCTTAGATACCGGTAATGATCTTTGTGAATCGGTATGTGAAGGTAAGCATCCTTTAAATCCACTGTGGTCATGTACTGACCCTTTTGGATCATGGGTAAGATTGTCCGAATAGTTTCCATTTTGAACGATGGAACTCTTAGGAATTTGTTTAGGATCTTTAAATCCAAGATTGGCCTGAAAGTTCCCTCTTTTTTGGGAACCACAAACAGGTTTGAGTAAAACCCTTCTCCTTGTTCCGACCGCGGAACCGGATGGATCACTCCCATTAATAACAGAACTTGTACACAGCGTAGAAACGCTTCTTTCTTTATCTGGTTTGTTGACAACCTTGACAGATGAAATCTCCCTCTTGGGGGAGAGAATTTGAAGTCTAGAAGGTATCCCTGAGATATGATCTCTAGCGCCCAGGGATCCTGAACATCTCTTGCCCAGGCCTGGGCGAAGAGAGAGAGTCTGCCCCCCACTAGATCCGGTCCCGGATCGGGGGCCCTCGATTCATGCTGTCTTTGGGGCAGCAGCAGGTTTCCTGGCCTGCTTGCCCTTGTTCCAGGACTGGTTAGGTTTCCAGCCTTGTCTGTAACGAGCAACAGCTCCTTCCTGTTTTGGTGCAGTGGAAGTTGGTGCTGCTCCTGCTTTGAAATTCCGAAAGGGACGAAAATTAGACTGTCTAGCCTTAGCTTTGGCTTTGTCTTGAGGCAGGGCGTGGCCCTTACCTCCTGTAATGTCAGCGATAATTTCTTTCAAACCGGGCCCAAATAAAGTTTGCCCCTTGAAAGGTATATTAAGTAATTTGGACTTAGAAGTTACATCAGCTGACCAGGATTTTAGCCACAGCGCCCTACGTGCCTGAATGGCGAATCCTGAGTTCTTAGCCGTAAGTTTGGTTAAATGTACTACGGCCTCCGAAATGAATGAATTAGCTAGTTTAAGGACTCTAAGCCTGTCCGTAATGTCGTCCAGCGTAGCTGAACTAAGGTTCTCTTCCAGAGACTCAATCCAAAATGCTGCCGCAGCCGTAATCGGCGCGATGCATGCAAGGGGTTGCAATATAAAACCTTGTTGAACAAACATTTTCTTAAGGTAACCCTCTAATTTTTTATCCATTGGATCTGAAAAAGCACAGCTATCCTCCACCGGGATAGTGGTACGCTTAGCTAAAGTAGAAACTGCTCCCTCCACCTTAGGGACCGTTTGCCATAAGTCCCGTGTGGTGGCGTCTATTGGAAACATCTTTCTAAATATTGGAGGGGGTGAGAACGGCACACCGGGTCTATCCCACTCCTTAGTAACAATTTCAGTTAGTCTCTTAGGTATAGGAAAAACGTCAGTACTCGCCGGTACCGCAAAGTATTTATCCAACCTACACAATTTCTCTGGTATTGCAACAGTGTTACAATCATTAAGAGCCGCTAAAACCTCCCCTAGTAATACACGGAGGTTCTCCAATTTAAATTTAAAATTTGAAATATCTGAATCCAATCTGTTTGGATCAGAACCGTCACCCACAGAATGAAGCTCTCCGTCCTCATGCTCTGCAAGCTGTGACGCAGTATCAGACATGGCCCTAGTATTATCAGCGCACTCTGTTCTCACCCCAGAGTGATCACGCTTGCCTCTTAGTTCTGGTAATTTAGCCAAAACTTCAGTCATAACAGTAGCCATATCTTGTAATGTTATCTGTAATGGCCGCCCAGATGTACTAGGCGCCACAATATCACGCACCTCCCGGGCGGGAGATGCAGGTACTGACACGTGAGGCGAGTTAGTCGGCATAACTCTCCCCTCGCTGTTTGGTGAAATTTGTTCAATTTGTACAGATTGGCTTTTATTTAAAGTAGCATCAATACAGTTAGTACATAAATTTCTATTGGGCTCCACCTTGGCATTGGAACAAATGACACAGGTATCTTCCTCTGAATCAGACATGTTTAACACACTAGCAATAAACTTGCAACTTGGTTACAATCTTATTTAACAAAAACGTACTGTGCCTCAAAGAAGCACTAAACGATTAAATGACAGTTGAAATAATGAACTGAAAAAAACAGTTATAGCATCAATCCTTGAAAACAACACAACTTTTAGCAAAGGTTTGTTCCCATTAGTAAAGTAACAATAATTAAATTTGAAACATAAAAATTACAGAGCAACGTTTTTAATCACAGTCAATATATAAGTCTCACAGCTCTGCTGAGAGAATCTACCTCCCTCCAAAGAAGTTTGAGGACCCCTGAGTTCTGTTAGAGATGAACCGGATCATGCAGGAAATACAAGAGTAACTGACTGGAAATTTTTGATGCGTAGCAAAGAGCGCCAAAAACGGCCCCTCCCCCTCACACACAGCAGTGAGAGAGAAACGAAACTGTCACAATTAAAACAAGCAACTGCCAAGTGGAAAAATAATGCCCAAACATTTATTCACTCAGTACCTCAGAAAATGCAAACGATTCTACATTCCAGCAAAAACGTTTAACATAATAAATACCTATTAAAAGGTTTAATGTACTTTTAACAGAGTAATTCCAGTGAAATACCATCCCCAGAATACTGAAGTGTAGAGTATACATACATGTCATTATAACGGTATGGCAGGATTTTCTCATCAATTCCATTCAGAAAAAAAAAACTGCTACATACCTCAATGCAGATTCATCTGCCCGCTGTCCCCTGATCTGAAGCTTTTACCTCCCTCAGATGGCCGAGAAACAGCAATATGATCTTAACTACTCCGGTTAAAATCATAGTAAAAAAAAAAAACTCTGGTAGATTCTTCTTCAAACTCTGCCAGAGAGGTAATAACACGCTCCGGTGCTATTGTAAAATAACAAACTTTTGATTGAAGTTATAAAAACTAAGTATAATCACCATAGTCCTCTCACACATCCTATCTAGTCGTTGGGTGCAAGAGAATGACTGGGAGTGACGTAGAGGGGAGGAGCTATATGCAGCTCTGCTGGGTGAATCCTCTTGCATTTCCTGTTGGGGAGGAGTTATATCCCAGAAGTAATGATGACCCGTGGACTGATCACACATAACAGAAGAAATTCTTTGTTCTCTTGCTATCCTTATTTAAAAAGCATGAATTTAAAGCTTAGGAGCCAGACCATTTTAGGTTCAGCACCCTGGATAGCGCTTGCTTATTGGTGGCTACATCTAGCAAACCAATAAACAAGCATAACCCAGATTCTCAACCAAAAATGGTCCGGCTCTTAAGCTTTTCATTCCTGCTTTTTAAATAAAGATAGCAAGAGAACAAAGAAACATTTATAATAGGAGTAATTGAGAAAGTTGCATGCTCTTGTCTGAATCATAAAAGAAAACAAATAGGGTTTAGTGTCCTTTTAAGCAACCAATCTTCTTTGAATACGTCACTATATCTAGTATTTATTTCCGATTTCATATACCTTAAACTGACAGTAAGTAACATTTAATGTCGAAGTAAAGAAAATACAACAGTACTGCACAATTAGTAGAAGCCAGCAGGAAGCACAGTATTTGCGCTCCTGAGACAACAGAACAGGCTCTATTACAGCTCTCAATCTCACCTTGTTTGTTCTTGGGTTTAACATGAGTGCTTTACCCTTCTCTTTGGTGTGCACAGATCGGCATATGCTGGTGCAAGGGCGTGCGAGTACTCGCAGTCTGGAAAGCATTCTGACCCTAAAGCCAGAAAAGAAAACAACAACATCAGAAGCCATCAGAGATAAACCGCAAATTAACAGATATTGCAGCCACAATAATACTCAGGTCATTAAATGGAAATAATAAGAAGAAAAAAATGCATGAGTTCATTTTAATTTTTGAATAAATGTATTTTTATAAACATAATAGCAAATACGTCCCTAGTAATAATAAAAATAAAGGGTCACTGTATAAGCACCAAACCTACATATGATTCACATGCCGAGCACCCTCATTTTATAGTGTTTATACTTTCATAGTGGTTTGTAGATTACATTTGCATCATACAAGCCACCATTAAATGAGCCAACACAGAATCAGTGATTTTATAGGGCTTTTGAAAACATATTGGGAGTTTTTTTTTTTTTTTTTTTTTTTTTATGTACAGCACAAACTATTCAGAGGTATTTCCATGCCTGTCTGGTTTCTAGTAGTTTTATGTGACTATGTACTTTCATCAGATGAAACAGCTAAAATGTATACCTGAACTAGTGTTAAAGGGACATAAATGTATTCTAAAAGTAGTGCATTCATTTACAGACAAATGGCCTGAATAACATTTTCTTCATTATAATATTTTTTTAATTTTCTTCTCCAAAATGAACAAGTGGCACATACAAACACACACACACACACATACAAACACAAACACATACAAACACAAACACATACAAACAGTAGTGGGTGATGCAACAGATGATAGACGTTTTAGCACTAAACGCATTAGCACTCTGCAGCCCTGCTCTGCATTTTTGTGGTCTACCACTTTGTGGTTGGATCGTTTTTCACAAACTCACTTGACAAAAGATAGTGTTGCATTTAAATTCACTGGACTCTTCAGTACAACCCACTGTAATGCCAATGTTCATCTATGGAGATTTTATGGCTATGTGCTGGATTTTATGCACCCGTTAACAAAAGGTGTGCCTGAAACACCTGAACTCAATTAGTAGTGGTGTCCACATAGTTAGTTTGTGAGAGTGTATAAATATAAAGCGCAAACGTACATATAATAAGTGTGTGTTCTTTCTAGGACCTTTTCAACAGGCACTCAACTAACCTAGAATTTAATACAATATTTAGCTAAAATTAGCTACTACTAAAATGTTTTAAATGTTTTTGCAATAAGCATCATTAAAGGGACACTAAAACCCATTTTTTTTCTTTCATGATTCATATAGAGTGTGCAATTTTAAGCAACTTTCTAATTTACTCCTATTACCAATTTTTCTTCGTTCCCTTGCTATCTTTATTTAAAAAACAGGAATGTGATGCATAGGAGCCGGACCATTTTTGGTTGAGAACCTGGGTTATGCTTGCTTATTGGTGGGTAAATGTAAGCCATCAATAAACTAGCACTGTCCATGGTGCTGAACCTAAAATGGACTGTCTGCTAAGATTTACATTCCTGCTTTTAAAATAAAGATAGCAAGAGAACAAGGAAAAATTAATAGAAGTAAATTAGAAAGTTGCTTAAAATGTAATGCTCTGGTATTCTCTGGCTAGAGTTTCCGGAGGAGGAGCACAGGTGTGTGATCAGGTGCTGCACCTGTCCTGATCTCTCCTACCTACAAGCTGTTGGTGTGGAACCGCGCCCAAAACCCTCTAGCTTAGGGTGGCTTGTATTGCTGAATATCACCGCTGCTGGAAACTTCATAGTGCCCTGACATTGCACTAAATAGCTGCAGATAGCAGCTCTGAAAAAGGACCTATCATTACAGTAAAATTAATACTCTTTAAAAAACGGCTGTTGTCACACAATCTCCTTATTAAGCCGGGGCAACCCAAGAAGAAGTGTTCAATTAAAAGACAAGTCAAACTCCCGATCACTGCCGAATAAACTGAAACCGAGGACGGAGCTGAGAGGCGCTGCACTTATCATAAGTCGTGTGGACTCTGCTAACTTACCGCTCTCCTGTGTTTACTGAATACCTAGGAGTTGGAGCTGGAGTTACCTGTACTTCACACCGGCACTGTGGCTAGAGCAGTGGGTGCGGATGGTGTAGCCTGTTGTTTCTCTTTTTACTTGCATCCCTGCGCTGAAGTGGCATTCCCCCTCCCACCGGTGCTGCGTGAGGGGGGGCCACTGCTGGAGGAGACGGGTCGATCCCTGGTGCAGGGCTGGCTCCGGGGAGGATAACGTGGAGCTGCTGGAGTGGTAGCTGTGGATGCCCTCTTTCCCGCCTCTGCCTTCTTTCTTCTGCCTCTAGCCAAGGTGTTTGAGACTCAGGAGTGCTGTCGGTGTCGGCTGGCGGAGTGACTGTGGCAGTATATGAGTCACACCCCTGAGAGTAGCTGACCGGCTTTCTTGGAAAAGACGCAGGAGACGAGGTTATTGGTATCTGTGTATTGCAGTCTGCTGATTTGTTTTTCGGCAAACGTTGTTCCCTCGACCTGGAAGACGCTCCCCTTCCCACCGATGCTGCGTGAGGGGGGGCTGAGGCTGATGATCGCTGGTTATCCCCTGCTCAAAGCTTGGTCTATTGGTTCTGGGTAACGTAGAACTCCTGGGATAAAACTTGCAGTTTTCCCTTTTCAGCCGCCTCTATTCTGAAATGACTTGACTCAGTACTGGACCCTTATTACTTGTTCTTTTTTTTTTTTTTTTTTTTTTCCTTTGCTGGGGTTTGCATATAATCTATAAGCTATGACAGCCGGCTTGACTTTGATATAAATAACGGCTATTGCTTGCAAGCACTGTACAACATTTAATTTTGTTAGATCTGTTCTCTTTAGCTGTTATTTACGATAAAACCTAGAACCCCTTAGTTTATAACTGCTATATATTTTTCCTTGAAAGTGCATGTTGTTAATTTATAGCAGCAAAAAGTGAAACATTGTATTATTTTATTCTTGAATTATTTAGTTTGTTACTAACTGACTGGGGGTTTTCGCTTGCTTCTCTCTCAGATCCATAGCAAGTGTACTATAACACCGGGCCACTCCATGTAGTTCTACCTAAGTTTGAAGACACATCCAGCGGTATTAAAATATACTATGAGTACTGACTTCAAAAAAGTAAAATATATTTAGCTTAGAGGTGTGTTTGACCCTGACTTAAATAACGGCTACTGGCCTAATAGCGCTTTATAATACCTAAATTGGCTAGGTTTGTTTTCTTTAGGTTGTATTTATGACAACTTAAAATTTAGAACCCCCTAGTTTCTAATTGGTATATATTTCTCTTGGAAACTGTATGTTGTTAATTTGTAGCAGCAAAATGTGAAACATTGCATCTTCATATTTCCTGAACCATTCAGACTGTTACTAATTGACTGGGGGTCTCTTGTTTTTTTCACAGACCCACAGCAAACGGATTATAATATTGAATTACCCTATATAGCTTTGCTCAACTTTTAAAGCTACATTAAGCTCTGTTAAAATTTATCCGGAGTACTGGTTTCATAGCAGTGATTTACATTTAGTTTAAAGGTGTGTTAATAGTCTACAAGTAATCTGGTGTGCCAGATACACACAGGTGAAATAATCTGAGTATCAATTAGCTTAAAAGTACCTTAAAAGCTGATTTCTTTCTAAAATTTATAAAATATTGACCTGATGGCCTAGGACTAGGAGACTTGAGTTGCTAAATACTGTTTTTTTTCTGTTCTTAGCTGAAAATTTAGAACGATATATTAATCACTAATGAGGGCTTTCTTAAAGATTAGAAAACTGTGGGCTCCACAGCAGGACCCCTTCTCTGTGATTTGATATATCTTATCTTGTCACCAGCTTGACTGAACCTGACCCACTTAGTTCACGGTTAATTTTTCTTTTCTTTCTCTCCTTTTAGAGGAGAAAATAACCTACACAAAAGTGTTCACTTTTTCACATATCCTTCACTTCTCTTTCCTTTTTTCAGTAGATTAGTCTGTCTCTTTCTTCCTTTTTTTTTTTTTTTTTTTTTTTTTTGCTCCCTATCACAATTCACTCCCATTATTTTATGGATAAATTTTTACACACACAATCTCGCACATCACCTTCAGTCATGTCGGCTAGACAGAGGGATAAAAAACATAAACCCAATACAGAGCCTGTGGGTGAGCCACAATTGGTAACCCAAGAATCATCAAATTTACTTGATTCCGCTGATACACAGTCTCTAGTCTTAAATATCTCTGCTGCTCTCGCACCTAAGTTTGATTCACTTAGAATAGAAATCAAGCAGGATATTGCGCAGCTAGTTACAGAAGTCAAACAATTCTCGGAAAGATTCTCTGAAGTCGAACAGAGAGTATCTGACTTAGAAGATCTCACTCTAGCTCCAAACAGTAAACTAGAAGCCACTTCCTCAGCCCTTGCTAAATTGCAAAATAAAGTAGAAGACTTGGAAAATCGCGCCAGGCGCAATAACTTGAAAGTAGTGGGGGTACCTGAGGGGAAGCAGTTTGAGGATTTAAATACATTCATAACACAAACATTACCAGCATTATTGAACATACCTCAAACGCAGCCAGTTATAGAAAGGGTGCACAGATTAGGGTCATTACCGTTATCCAAAGAAAATATGAGGCCAAGGCCAATCATAGCTAAATTCCTGAATTACCAGGACAAAATTACATTCCTACAAGCCTTTCGTAAAAATCAACCTATATTACTGGAAGGTACAAAAATCCTTTTATTCCAGGACTATGCAGCTGAAACTGCCTCAAAAAGAAGGCAGCTGGCTCCGGTATGCACTAAGTTTATACAGCAGGGGCTGCGAGCGACAATTTTACATCCTGCTAGGTTACGACTTGTGTGCAACAACACTTTGCATTTTTTTGATTCTGCCAGTACGGCAGAATCATTTTTCACCAAAAACTGCACACCTGAGCAGTTGAGGTGACACACTATCTAGTTTTTTTTTTCCCTTATTGGTAAAAATTAGAATAGATCTGTTATTTCTCATTTTTTCCCTTAAGATGGGCCCTTTTCAGCAAATGGGCAACATACGGCTCAGGTGGGTCAGTCGAATGTTTTGGGGTTTTCTTTTTCCCTTTTTTTTTTTTTTTTTTCTTTTTTTTTTTTTTTCTCTTTCTTTTCTCTTTTTTTCTTCTTCTTCACCATCTTCCCTTCTGGAACATAGATATCTACTATAATGACTGGGATTAAATTTACCTCATGGAATATAGGAGGGTTAACTTCTCCTATTAAGAGAAAAATGATAATCTCCTATTTGAAGAAAATAAGTACTGCTATTGCTTTTTTACAAGAAACCCACTTAAAGACTCAAGAAATTCTTAAACTAAAATCTTCTTGGGTTAAGGAGGTCTTTTTCTCATCTAGTTCTAGCCGAAAAGGGGGAGTTGCTATTCTTCTGGGTAAAAAACTCAAATATGAGATAATACAAAGTGAATCAGATGAGGAGGGGAGATATATCATACTGAAAATTAAGGTTGCTAATGTTTTGTACACTTTATGCAATGTATATGCTCCAAATGTTTTTAGTCCCTCATTTTGGGATACGCTTCAGGCCAGGCTTATGACATGTGCAGAGGGTTTTTTAATTTTAGCTGGTGACTTTAATATGGCTCCTCAATACCCAATTGATAGGATGAGGCAGCAGCCATTAGTCAAAAAAACCAAAAGAGATAATCTCGAGGCAAAGTTGTTCTCCAGGATTTTTTCTAACTTGAGAGTTAAGGATATTTGGAGGATATTGAATCCGGATACACGTGATTTTACATGTCTCTCAAAAGCACATAAATCACTGTCACGGATTGATTTATTTTTGGTTGATGAAAGACTTTGTAAACACAAAGTATCAGCTCAAATTCTGCCTATTGTGGTATCGGATCATGCTCCAATTTGCTTTGAGATTTATACGACTGGCCCTCCACATACAAATAATCGGTTTTTCTTTCCTAAATATTTGTCTGCTGATTCTGGATTCAGAAGTTTCCTCGAAACTAAGTTTCAGGACTTTGCCTTGTTTAATGCGGAGGCTAGAGCCCGTCCTTCTTTGTTTTGGGAAACTGCTAAAGCAGTGTTGAGGGGGGAAATTTTGGCATATACCATTAGGCGTACCAAGAAATTTAAAAAACACGAAAATGAACTTCTTCGCGCAGTTACAAATGCTTATAACTCATATTTATTAGAAAAGACGTCTCAGAAATGGGTTAAATATATTGCTGCATTAGAAGAGAGAGACTCATTCCTACTTTATAAATCTACTCAGCAGGAAGTTCGGTTTTCTGCGAAACTTTACAAATATGGGAACAAGACGGGAAAACTTCTGGCTAGACTGCTGAGGCAGGATTTAGGCTCTCAGTTAATAGATTCTCTAGAAAAAGAGGGACAGATGTTTAGTTCCTCTCAGGATTTTGTTCAAATTTTCTATGATTACTATAAGGGAATATACTCCCCCAGGACTTCTGACCTCACAGAACGTCAGAAGTTCTGGGGAGAAATTTCTTTTCCAACATTAACACCTAGTCTAATTAAGGAACTTGAATCCCCCATTACGGAAATAGAAGTTGCAAAGGCAATTAAAAATTTGGCATATAACAAAGCACCTGGCCCGGATGGAATACCTAATGAGTTTTATAAAATGATACCCTCTACTGTAATACCTGATTTAACCTTGTTATTCAACTATATATATACAGAGGGAAATGAACCCTCATCTAATTTTACAGCTTCATATACGTCTTTAATTTTAAAAAAGGGCAAAGATGCAAGAATGGCCGAGTCATATAGACCCATAGCTTTGACGAACACTGATTATAAATTGTTGACTACGATTCTCGCCCAGAGACTCCAGTCCCTTCTTCCCTTGATTATTAGCCCAGATCAGGCTGGTTTTATGAAGAATAGGAACTCTGCAGCCAAAATAAGGGAACTCCTGCTTACCTTGGATTACTTTGCGAATGGTACAGATGCTGATCATTCAGAGGAGGGAGGCATTCCAGACTTGGCAATCTTGGCTATTGACGCCGAAAAGGCCTTTGACTCAGTTTACCATGATCATCTTCTATTTTCATTAGAACAATTTGGGCTAAAAGGTAAATTTGCTAAGTTTATTGAAAAACTTTATCGTACAGCCTCCACAAGAATGATAGTAAATGGCCAGCTATCTCCAGAAATAATTCTGCATAGGGGACTAGGCAGGGGTGTCCCCTTTCCCCGCTCCTTTTCAATATTGCTATAGAACCTTTTGCTATAATGATAAGACAGAGATTGGAGGGGATTGGGGTGGCTGGGCGGGAGTTGAAAATAGCATTATATGCTGACGATATTCTCATTTATCTTTCTAATTTACGTAGAAATTTGCCTACTCTTTTATCAACTATACAACAGTTTGGTTCCTTTTCAGGGTATAAGGTAAATATAAAGAAATCTGAACTTCTCTGGATAAGGCACACAGACAGCTCTCCTATAAATGTACCCTTCTCTATAGTGAATGACTCATTTAGATATTTGGGTATAAATGTCTCAAGTAATCCTGATTCCTGGTATTCCCTGAACATTCCTCCTGTGTTGAATAAGGTTAAATCAGTTTTTAAGAACTGGCAGACTTTACCCTTGTCCTTGTCTGGACGCATAGCAGCTTATAAGATGATCTTATTACCAAAAATTCTATATGTCCTTCAAAATATTCCTTTAATTTTAAGAAAGAACGATTTGAGTTTATTCAATTCACAACTCCGGTTTTTCCTGTGGCAGGGTAGGAAATCCAGAATATCACTTGTAAAACTCTCCCTTCCAATAGGATCCGGAGGCCTGGCTTTACCTGATTTACGAGTATATAACTATGTATTTCTGGTTCGTATTCTAGCAGATTGGCTTTTTGCTCATAATTATGTTACAAATAATGACTTAGAGAGCAGTATTTTGTATCCTTATTCACCAATTGCGTTGATTCATCTCGACACTATTCATATCCCACCCCAAGTTAAACGCTATAGATCTATTTATAATATAATTCTAGCTTGGAGGAAGATATGTACTTTGTTAGGAATAGAACATCGGGTGTCGAGCTTTCTAGGTTTTTTGGGGAACCCACAATTTCAGCTAGGAACACCATCTTCAATCTTTTTAGAGTGGAAGACCCAAGGGCTTGCTAATGTTCTTCAGATACTTGACATAGAAAAAAGATGTGTGAAATCATTTGACGCTCTGAGGGTGGAATTCAATATCTCCCAGAGAAACTTCTTTGCCTACCTTCAGGCTAGACATTATGCTATGAAGTTAGTGAACGAGTATGGCTGGAATTGGTCATTGGGGCGCATAGAAAACTGGTTCATTCTGGCAAAAAATAGACTCATGTCAATTTCTCCATGCTATTTGATTATTGTCTCCGATAGGGGCACAATTAATCTTGATAAAATTGCTATTAACTGGGCCACATTGATATCTCAGGAAGTAGAATCTAAAATACCTTCTCTCTCAATTCGAAAGGTTACTCAAACAACCCTTTCTGCCACATGGAGAGAATCTCATTTGAAGTTGTTACATATGACATATTTTACACCAGAAAAAGGAGCGCGATGCGGCAGTATGAATTTTATTACATGCCCTAAATGCTCGTTTCCCTCTGCAAACCTCCTGCACATGTTATGGACCTGCCCTAAAATTAAAAACGTATGGTCCAAAGTCCAATTTTGGCTTTGTAAGATACTAAAGCTCTCATCATTAAATTGGATAGGCAAACATATAATTTTTCTTTTTTCTGACCCAGAAGATAGACAACTCAATGTGAAGTTTATTAATATAACTATATTGGCTGTCCGATATCTTATTTTTAAAAAATGGAAAACGCTTACGGTCCCTAGTATATCAGAAATTAAAAATTGTTTAAAAAAACAATGCATTCTTGAACAATATAATATTAGTGTTGATAATGATGTCCAGGTTGTTAAATTCTTTCTTAAATGGTCAGCATTTATAAAACTTCTTTCTCCCACGGAGATTGAATATTTGATATATCCCTTACGTAACTCTGAACTAGTTCTGCTGGGGAGATGGTGAAGGCTTTCCCCCTCTTTTTTTTTTTTTTTTTTTTTTTTTCTCTTTTTTTTTTTCTCTTTTCCTTTTCTTTATAAAATACAAAAACCCAACAAGGAGTAGTCAAAATGGGAAACACATGCGCCTTTGATTAACTAAATATGTATGTGGATTATTTATACATGCTAAGTACTTTTCTACTTTTTTTTGGTGGTCCCATGTACAAGGCTAAAAAAACCTAATTCTTTCTTTTTTGTATTCTGTACATATTGTTGGTTGTAAATAAAGACTATAAAAAAAAAAAATGTAATGCTCTATCTGAATCATGAAAGAAAAAAAAATTGGGTTCAGTGTCCCTTTAAATCAATATGTTAAATTATGTAATTAATTTGTACCTTGGATAGTTTAAGTAATGTTTATAAATAACAGAGCATGTTATACTATTGCAAAGTATTACACTACCTTCCAACCTGGCCACTTCATAATGCCACCTGCCTGACAAAAAGAAAAAAAGTGTGCGGGTGTAAAAAAAAAAAAAAATGTTTGCTTAAAGGGATACTAACCCCACATCTTTTCTTTCATGATTCTGATAGAATATGCAATTTTAAGCAACTTTCTAATTTACTCCTATTATCAATTTTTCTTTGTTCTCATGTTATCTTGATTTGAAAAAGCAGTAATAAAAGGTTAGGAGCCGACCCATTTTTAGTTCAGCACCTTGGTAGAGCTTGCTGATTGGTTTGCTACATTTAGCCACAAATCAGCAAGTGCTACCCAGGTGCTGAACAAAAAAACAGAATTTATGCTTACCTGATAAATTACTTTCTCCAACGGTGTGTCCGGTCCACGGCGTCATCCTTACTTGTGGGATATTCTCTTCCCCAACAGGAAATGGCAAAGAGTCCCAGCAAAGCTGGTCACATGATCCCTCCTAGGCTCCGCCCACCCCAGTCATTCGACCGACGGACAGGAGGAAATATATATAGGAGAAACCATATGATACCGTGGTGACTGTAGTTAGAGAAAATAATTCATCAGACCTGATTAAAAAACCAGGGCGGGCCGTGGACCGGACACACCGTTGGAGAAAGTAATTTATCAGGTAAGCATAAATTCTGTTTTCTCCAACATTGGTGTGTCCGGTCCACGGCGTCATCCTTACTTGTGGGAACCAATACCAAAGCTTTAGGACACGGATGAAGGGAGGGAGCAAATCAGGTCACCTAAATGGAAGGCACCACGGCTTGCAAAACCTTTCTCCCAAAAATAGCCTCAGAAGAAGCAAAAGTATCAAATTTGTAAAATTTGGCAAAGGTGTGCAGTGAAGACCAAGTCGCTGCCTTACATATCTGGTCAACAGAAGCCTCGTTCTTGAAGGCCCATGTGGAAGCCACAGCCCTAGTGGAGTGAGCTGTGATTCTTTCAGAAGGCTGCCGTCCGGCAGTCTCATAAGCCAATCGGATAATGCTTTTAAGCCAAAAGGAAAGAGAGGTAGAAGTCGCTTTTTGACCTCTCCTTTTACCAGAATAAACAACAAACAAGGAAGATGTTTGTCTGAAATCTTTAGTAGCCTCTAAATAGAATTTTAGAGCACGGACTACGTCCAAATTGTGTAACAAACGTTCCTTCTTTGAAACTGGATTCGGACACAAAGAAGGTACAACTATCTCCTGGTTAATATTTTTGTTGGAAACAACTTTCGGAAGAAAACCAGGCTTAGTACGCAAAACCACCTTATCTGCATCGAACACCAGATAGGGCGGAGAACACTGCAGAGCAGATAACTCTGAAACTCTTCTAGCAGAAGAAATTGCAACCAAAAACAAAACCTTCCAAGATAATAACTTAATATCTACGGAATGTAAGGGTTCAAACAGAACCCCTTGAAGAACTGAAAGAACTAGATTTAGACTCCAGGGAGGAGTCAAAGGTCTGTAAACAGGCTTGATCCTAACCAGAGCCTGAACAAATGCTTGAACATCTGGCACAGCTGCCAGTCTTTTGTGAAGTAAAACAGATAAAGCAGAGATCTGTCCCTTCAGAGAACTTGCAAATAATCCTTTCTCCAAACCTTCTTGTAGAAAGGATAGAATCTTAGGAATTTTTATCTTGTTCCATGGGAATCCTTTAGATTCACACCAACAGATATATTTTTTCCATATTTTATGGTAAATTTTTCTAGTTACAGGCTTTCTAGCCTGAATCAGAGTATCTATTACAGAATCTGAAAACCCACGCTTTGATAAAATCAAGCGTTCAATCTCCAAGCCGTCAGTTGGAGGGAAACCAGATTCGGATGTTCGAATGGACCCTGAACAAGAAGGTCCTGTCTCAAAGGTAGCTTCCATGGTGGAGCCGATGACATATTCACCAGGTCTGCATACCAAGTCCTGCGTGGCCACGCAGGAGCTATCAAGATCACGAGGCCCTCTCCTGATTGATCCTGGCTACCAGCCTGGGGATGAGAGGAAACGGTGGGAATACATAAGCTAGGTTGAAGGTCCAAGGTGCTACTAGTGCATCTACTAGGGTCGCCTTGGGATCCCTGGATCTGGACCCGTAGCAAGGAACCTTGAAGTTCTGACGAGACGCCATCAGATCCATGTCTGGAATGCCCCATAATTGAGTTATTTGGGCAAAGATTTCCGGATGGAGTTCCCACTCCCCCGGATGGAATGTCTGACGACTCAGAAAATCCGCTTCCCAATTTTCCACTCCTGGGATGTGGATCGTAGACAAGTGGCAGGAGTGATCCTCCGCCCATTGAATTATCTTGGTCACTTCTTTCATCGCCAGGGAAGTCCTTGTTCCCCCCTGATGATTGATATATGCAACGGTCGTCATGTTGTCTGACTGAAACCTTATGAATTTGGCCTTTGCTAGTTGAGGCCAAGCTCTGAGAGCATTGAATATCGCTCTCAGTTCCAGAATGTTTATCGGGAGAAGAGACTCTTCCCGAGACCATAGACCCTGAGCTTTCAGGGATTCCCAGACCGCGCCCCAGCCCACTAGGCTGGCGTCGGTCGTGACAATGACCCACTCTGGTCTGCGGAAGCTCATTCCCTGTGACAGATTGTCCAGGGTCAGCCACCAACGGAGTGAATCTCTGGTCTTTTGATCTACTTGAATCGTCAGAGACAAGTCTGTATAATCCCCATTCCACTGTCTGAGCATGCACAGTTGTAATGGTCTAAGATGAATTCGTGCAAAAGGAACTATGTCCATTGTTGCAACCATCAATCCTATTACTTCCATGCACTGCGCTATGGAAGGACGAGGAACAGAATGAAGTACTTGACAAGAGCTTAGAAGTTTTGATTTTCTGACCTCTGTCAGAAAAATCCTCATTTCTAAGGAATCTATTATTGTTCCCAAGAAGGGAACTCTTGTTGACGGGGACAGAGAACTTTTTTCTTTGTTTACCTTCCATCCGTGAGATCTGAGAAAGGCTAGGACGATGTCCGTATGAGCCTTTGCTTTTGACAGGGACGACGCTTGAATCAGGATGTCGTCCAAGTAAGGTACTACTGCAATGCCCCTTGGTCTTAGAAACGCTAGAAGGGACCCTAGTACCTTTGTGAAAATCCTTGGAGCAGTGGCTAATCCAAATGGAAGTGCCACAAACTGGTAATGCTTGTCCAGAAAAGCGAACCTTAGGAACTGATGATGTTCCTTGTGGATAGGAATATGTAGGTACGCATCCTTTAAATCCACGGTAGTCATAAATTGATTTTCCTGGATAGTAGGTAGGATCGTTCGAATAGTTTCCATTTTGAACGATGGTACCCTGAGAAATTTGTTTAGGATCTTTAGATCCAAAATTGGTCTGAATGTTCCCTCTTTTTTGGGAACTATGAACAGATTGGAATAAAATCCCATTCCTTGTTCTCTTATTGGAACTGGATGTATCACTCCCATCTTTAACAGGTCTTCTACACAATGTAAGAATGCCTGTCTCTTTATTTGGTTTGAAGATAATTGAGACCTGTGGAACCTTCCCCTTGGGGGTAGTTCCTTGAATTCCAGGAGATAACCTTGAGAAACTATTTCCAGCGCCCAAGGATCCTGAACATCTCCTGCCCAAGCCTGAGCAAAGAGAGAAAGTCTGCCCCCCACTAGATCCGGTCCCGGATCGGGGGCTATCCCTTCATGCTGTTTTGGTAGCAGTGGTAGGCTTCTTGGCCTGCTTACCCTTGTTCCAGCCTTGCATTGGTTTCCAGGCTGGTTTGGGTTGTGAAGTATTACCCTCTTGCTTAGAGGATACAGAATTAGAGACTGGTCCGTTTCTGCGAAAGGGACGAAAATTAGGCTTATTATTAGCCTTAAAAGACCTATTCTGTGGGAGGGCGTGGCCCTTTCCCCCAGTGATGTCTGAAATAATCTCTTTCAAATCAGGTCCAAATAATGTTTTACCTTTGAAAGGAATGTTAAGCAATTTTGTCTTGGAAGACACATCCGCTGACCAAGACTTTAGCCAAAGCACTCTGCACGCCACGACAGCAAACCCTGAATTTTTCGCCGCTAATCTAGCTAATTGCAAAGCAGCATCTAAAACAAAAGAGTTAGCCAATTTAAGTGCTTGAACTCTGTCCATAACCTCCTCATACAAAGATTCTTTACTGAGCGATTTTTCTAGTTCCTCGAACCAGAAACACGCTGCCGTAGTGACAGGAACAATGCATGAAATTGGTTGTAGAAGGTAACCTTGCTGTACAAAAATCTTTTTAAGCAAACCCTCTAATTTCTTATCCATAGGATCTTTGAAAGCACAACTATCTTCGATAGGAATAGTAGTGCGTTTGTTTAGAGTAGAAACCGCCCCCTCGACCTTGGGGACTGTCTGCCATAAGTCCTTTCTGGGGTCGACTATAGGAAATAATTTCTTAAATATAGGGGGGGGAACAAAAGGTATGCCGGGCCTTTCCCACTCTTTATTTACTATGTCCGCCACCCGCTTGGGTATAGGAAAAGTGTCGGGGGGCACCGGAACCTCTAGGAACTTGTCCATCTTACATAATTTCTCTGGAATGACCAAATTGTCACAATCATCCAGAGTAGATAACACCTCCTTAAGCAGTGCGCGGAGATGTTCTAATTTAAATTTAAATGTCAGGTTCAGCTTGATGAGAAATTTTTCCTGAATCTGAAATTTCTCCATCAGACAAAACCTCCCTCATGGCCCCTTGAGATTGGTGTGAGGGTATGTCAGAACAGTTATCATCAGCGTCCTCTTGCTCTTCAGTGTTTAAAACAGAGCAATCGCGCTTTCTCTGATAAGTAGGCATTTTGGATAAAAGATTTGCTATGGAGTTATCCATTACAGCCGTTAATTGTTGCATGGTAATAAGTATTGGCGCACTAGATGTACTAGGGGCCTCCTGTGTGGGCATAACTGGTGTAGACACAGTAGGGGATGATGTAGTATCATGTTTACTCCCCTCATTTGAGGAATCATCTTGGGCAATATCATTATCTGTTGCATTACTGTCCTTACTTTGTTTGGACACTATGGCACAATTATCACATAAATTTAAATGGGGAGACACATTGGCTTTCATACATATAGAACATAGCTTATCTGATGGTACAGACATGTTAAACAGGCTTAAACTTGTCAACAAAGCACAAAAAACGTTTTAAAATAAAACCGTTACTGTCACTTTAAATTTCAAACTGAAAACACTTTATTACTGAATATGTGAAAAAGTATGAAGGAATTGTTCAAAATTCACCAAAATTTCACCACAGTGTCTTAAAGCATTAAAAGTATTGCACACCAAATTTCAGAGCTTTAACCCTTAAATTAACGGAACCGGAGCCGTTTTTACATTTAACCCCTATACAGTTACAGAATGAGGCTCTGTCTATAACTAGAAAGGCCCCCATCTGAAAAAGGTGTCCAACACAGTGCCTGCCGTTTTTCTAAACATTCCCCAAGATTATAATACCAATAATTAGTTAGAATCTGCATAATATGCCTAGTAAAGCAATTGTTTTAGCCCAGAAAAATGTCTACCAGTTTTTAAGCCCTTTTTGAAGCCCTTTATTCTTTTATGTTTAACTAAGAAAATGGCTTACCGGTCCCCATGAGGGGAAATGACAGCCTTCCAGCATTACATGGTCTTGTTAGAAATATGGCTAGTCATTCCTTAAGCAGAAAAGACTGCTAACTGTTTCCCCCAACTGAAGTTACTTCATCTCAACAGTCCTGTGTGGAAACAGCAATCGATTTTAGTTACTGTGCTAAAATCATCTTCCTCTTACAAACAGAAATCTTCATCCTTTTCTGTTTCAGAGTAAATAGTACATACCAGCACTATTTTAAAATAACAAACACTTGATAGAAGAATAAAACTACATTTAAACACCAAAAAACTCTTAACCATCTCCGTGGAGATGTTGCCTGTGCAACGGCAAAGAGAATGACTGGGGTGGGCGGAGCCTAGGAGGGATCATGTGACCAGCTTTGCTGGGACTCTTTGCCATTTCCTGTTGGGGAAGAGAATATCCCACAAGTAAGGATGACGCCGTGGACCGGACACACCAATGTTGGAGAAATGGTCTGGCTCTAAAGCTTACAGTACTGCTTTTTCAAATCAAGATAGCATGAGAACAAAGAAAAATTGATAGTAGGAGTAAATTAGAAAGGTGCTTAAAATCTCATGCTCTATCTGAAACATGAAAGAAAAAAATTGGGTTTAGTATCCCTTTAAGATAGCAATCGGTGCCTTGCAGCTCATTCCGGCACAAATAGATACATTAGTATTTATAGTAACTTCTTTTTAGTTGCTAGTGAGCAATTTACATCAGACATTAGGTTTGGGGAAAGATCTTAAACCTTCCACACCAATAAAGCACAAGACAAGCTGTAGGACAAGAGTATTCTGCAAATGAATGCACAGAGCCATGGGTTTCACCTTTCAAGGGTAAGATGGATATAAAAATAAAACAAAGCTGTACTCAGATGAGGGTGCATCTGAAGACTTCCTGGCAACAAAAAGAATCAATGTTCCTGAAACGCAATTATTAGCTTCAAAAGTTGAACAGGCCAATGTCAGGTGCTACACTTCAGGACTAAACCAAACCAAACGGACCAGTTGGGGAGTTGCAGAAAACTTTAGCCTGTGTGACACTAAATGTTTTGGCTTGTCAGAGCCATTTAATGAAACAGAAGAGCCCATCATTTAGTAAGCCAGGGTCTACTTTTTGTGGTTTGCCATAGAGTGTGAAATTCTCAACTCACAATAAATCTTTGTTAAACACAGGAGTTTATATTCTTGTACTAAATCTCCCCTTTTTTAAATGGGGCTACTGCACTGCTGCAGAAGATACTTGCGCAAAAAAACATTTACATTTCATTTAAGCTGAGCCCATACTATTACTGCTGCTTGAGTGAAATGGTAAGTCACAAACAAGTCTTCTAATATATTGGTCACACGTCTTGTAATCTACTTGTCAGCACTTAAGAGATCTACTGGAAGTTTCCAATCTACCTATTGGAACTTAATAAAATAAAAATTAATGATTCAGACACAGAACACACTTTCAAGAGACTTTCCAATTGACTTTGCTCTCTTGGTAGCCTTTTTTGAAAGGCATAACTAGACACACATTTTTTTTGTCCCTCTCCATCAATAGCCATTTGGGAGTTGCCGGTCTCAAAGAGTGACCATAAAAAAAAAAAAAAAAAAAATGTAAAAAAAGGGACATAAAATTAAACTTGAAAAGCTGAAAGCACCAAGCCAGTCACAGGACCATTGGAGAGCAGTGTAAACTCTCTGGTATGATAACTAGCACTTCTACAAAGAAGAAGAAAAATGTTTTCTGACTTTAACCTTTAAAATAAATACATTTTAATCTCCTTTCAATGTTATATTATAGAAATAATACTAATTTCCTGTTTGTTTCCATTAAAGGGATTGTGTATTGTAAAAGGGACAATAAACACGTTAAAGGGCCATGATACCCAAATGTTGAAACACTTGAAAGTGATATAGCATAGCTGTAAAAAGCTGACTAGAAAATATCTCCTGAACATCTCTATGTAAAAAAAGATGATATTTACCTCAACATTTCCTAAGTATTCACACCCCATTGTAAAAGGGCCTTTAAACAACCATTCAAGACACTTGTCCCAGGACTTGCAAGGGAGCGTGCATCTCGCATGTGCAGCTACAGTTATGGTATTTTCCTATTTAGTTTAAGGAAGTTTACTATGAAATCTCATGAGCTCAAAGCAATGCTGATGGGCGCCCCCCCCCCCCCCAACTTGCAGCTGGACAGTAGCTGAAGTATAAATGTTACCAGAGCACTTACTATTGTTTGCTGAAGAAATTTGAGGTAAAATATCTTACATAGAGATGTTCAGGTGAGATTTTCTTGTCAGCCTTTTACTGCACCACTTTTAAGTGATTTAAGTATTATGTCCCTTTAAGATTTACAAATAAAATAATTAAACATAACAAAAACAACTTTGTAGTCTAATTTCATTATTTATTTCACCCCCTTTTTATGCAATTTAGCACTGAAAATTGAGAAAATTCCAATTTTTAGAACTTGAAATACACACGGGAGACTCTCAAAGCCATAACCCTGATACATATCTTTTCCCCGATTGGCTTTATTAGATAACTGCAAAACAATTCATTTTATACTAACTATACAGTGATTATCCTTGTTGTCGGCAGACTAAAGCCCAGATTGTCTCCTCCAAATCAGGCAAATGATGGGTGGAGTTTAGTTATTGAAAAACAATTGCTGTAAAATGTTAAAGGGACATTCCAGTTAAAATTGAAATGTACAGATAAATTACATCTATGAATGTTAACATATGTGCACTATATACATGTATTGGCAAAAATGCTTCTAGTAAAAAAAAAAAGTTATCACTGTTTTAGCGTTAGCATTTTTCTCTGCACGTGCATGTGAAGCATAGCTAGATATGCTCAGTGCACCAGCATTTTAAATACTGCAGCTGCTCAGAGAGCAAACATGTATATTACAAAACTGAAATGCATCCATGTGGATTCTAATTTTGTCTGCAATGTTAATTTAATTAGTTTTAAACATGTTTAGAGTGGGTGGATGTTATTCTATAGCAACACTACAGAAATGTCTTGAAATTACATAGTGTTTACTGTCCCTTCAATGTTTTTACAATAACTTGTTATAAAAGCTGCCGAGTATACAATGTATGACATTTCTTCTTTTGATTTATTTTTGTATATGAAATAGCCGCCTCTGGTAATTGAAATCACAACCCAAGTAAATGGGCTAATCTTCCAGGGAGAGCATACCTCAGCTTATTTTTATACATTTACACAAAATCCACCATATCTCATCTCTCTCTACACAGTGAGACCTATACTTAGAGATAACAATGGAGCATGATTGCTTCTAAACCACATTGTTTACATAGCTTTTCTAAACCCAGAGTTTAAGCATTCAAATATTCAGTATATGTGGGGATGCAACAGGCAAAACCAACTACAGGTAGCCCTCAGTTTACGCCGGGGTTAGGTTCCAGAAGGAATGGTTGTAAATCGAAACCTATTTTTAAAATACAAAATAAAAGTAAAAAAGGAGCCCAGCTGGTAAAAATGGCTCAATGAGAACACATTTAAAGGGGAAAGAAAAAAAAATATTAATCACAGTACTTTGTCCCTTTAAAGGGACAGTATACACTCATTTTCATATAACTGCATGTAATAGACACTACTATAAAGAATAAGATGCATAGATACTGATATAAAAATCCAGTATAAAACTGTTTAAAAACTTACTTAGAAGCTGTCAGTTTGGCTCTGTTGAAAAGGTAGCTGGAAAGCCCACTGCAAGTGGCAAATAAGACACCCCCCCCTCCCCCTTCTTTTGCATATGAAAAGACCCTTTACACAAACAGGAGAAAGCTGGAGAAGGTAGCTGACAGTATTCTCATAAAACTTTGGGGCTTGGTTAGGAGTCTGAAAATCAGAGCAATGTTATTTAAAAATAAGCAAAACTATACATTTATTTAAAAAAACAACAACTTTATGGGCTATATAAATAGATCATCTACAAAACATTTATGCAAAGAAAAAATGAGTGTATAATGTCCCTTTAATGTATTCAATACAAAAATTATTCTTGCAGGTTTGATTGCTTTTCTTTTGTGTGTGTGTTGGTAACATTCATTTACAGATTTGGTACCCGGCCAAATACACAACAGTCTGATTTCTTGCTGCCAGATTAGTCATACCAGAAGTGAGATTAGTAATTAAATCACAACCTGCGCTGTACGCAATGGATATGTGATAAGTAGCAATATAGATTTTGCGGCCCAACATTTCCGAAAAGTATAAACTTATGTAGATCATAAGTTTGCCTGCGATAAGCATAAGGCTTTCTTGTAGTCCCTTGCAGTATTTGTCATTACTACCTCTTGTGAAAGTTTATTCCATTAATCACCCTTCCTGTAAAGAAGTAGTTATGCAAATTACTGAATCTACTACACTTCAGCTTGAGATCATGACCCCTTGTTCTTGATTTTTTTTTAAATTTTTTATCAAAAATACTCACAGCCTCAGTTTTACTAATCCTTACGGTAATGCAAAAAAAAAAAAAAAAAGGGGGTATTGCGCCATCAGATCAGCTAATGCAGAGCTATAGATGGTGGACAGGTGGGTTACTTGACCCTGGCTCTATAGTGAGTTTACAATCTAAGAGGTACTTATAGACTAAAAGTGGCTTTTAAAGATCTTTATGCATAAACTACATATGGAAAAGTAAACAAAGGGTAAGCCACTATGGAGCTACATAAAACGTGTAGAAGAATCCTGCTGTAAAAAAAAAAAAAAAATGTTAGCCAAGCAAACCTACTTCTCCTCCCTTATATCTACTCTTTCCTCAAACCCTAAATGACACTTCTCCACCTTTAACTCTCTCCTCTACCCTCCTGCTCCACCCCCCTCATCTGTTTAGTGCTCAAGACTTGGGAGACTACTTTTTAAACAAAACAAATTCTATCTGGAGCAACATCCCAACACCAACCTGCAATACTCCATCAACAGGCCCTGCCACTCCCTCTGCCACCCTCTGTATTCTCCATCCAGCCACTGAGAATGGAGTTTCCTCCTTGCTATCTTCCTCATGCCTCACTACATGCCCACTTGACCCTATACCTTCCCATCTAATACCCTCTATATCTTCTACCCTCATTCCTGCTCTTACCCACATCTTCAACCTCTCTCTTTCTACCGGCTCATTCCCATCTTCTTTCAAACATGCAATAGTCACTAACATACTCAAAAAACCCTCCCTTGACCCCAATTCTCCTGAAAGCTACCGCCCAATATCACTGCTCCCACTAACATCAAAACTCCTTGAAAAACTAGTTTATAATAGCCTAACCCACTTCCTGTCCGCCAACTCCTTGCAATCCGGATTCCGCCCCAAACACTCAACTTGCCCTTACCAAGGTTACAAACAATCTTCTCTCTGCTAAAAATATTGGCCACTACTCCATACTCATCCTACTTGACCTCTCAGCTGCCTTCAACACAGTTGACCACCCCCTCCTCCTACAGACCCTTAAGCTCTTTTGGCCTCTGTGACACTGCTCTTTCCTGGTTTCACTCTTATCTTTCTCACAGGTCTTTTTCTGTGTCATTTGCCAATGACTCCTCCTCTCTAATGCCTCTGTCTGTTGGAGTACCTCAAGGATCTGTTCTGGGTCCTCTACTCTTCTCCATTTATACTTCTTCACTGGGTAAACTTAACAGTTATGGCTTCAAATATCACCTCTATGCTGATGACACCCAGATCTACCTCTCCACCCCTGCTCTCTCCCCCTCTGTCCTTTCTTATGTCAGCGACTGCTTATCTGGTATTTCTTCCTGGATGGCCTCTCACCACCTAAAGATTAACATGTCCAAGACTGAGCTCCATCTTATCCCCCCCTCAAGCTCTACGCCGACCTGTGACTTCTCTATCCCTGTTGACGGCATCACCATTTCCCCATCGCCCCAAGTCCGCTGCCTCTGAGTTACACTTGACTCAAATCTATCCTTCACCCCCCATATCCAATCGCTTTCTACATCCTGCCGCAACCATCTACGCAACATTTCCAAGATTCGACGTTTTCTGTGCGCTAACACCACAAAGCAAATAATCCACTCCCTTGTTATTTCCCGACTTGACTACTGCAATAACCTACTTACTGGCCTTCCTCTTTCCCGCCTCCACCCTCTTCAATCCATCCTAAATGCCTCTGCCAGACTGATCCACCTTTCCCGTCGCTCTGTATCTGCTGCACCTCTCTGTGAGTTCCTTCATTGGCTCCCCATACACAGCAGAATTAAATTCAAAATTATCACCCTTGCATACAAAGCACTCACCAACTCCGCTCCCCTCTACCTATCCTCTCTAATAAACAAGTATACTCCAGCCCGCCCAATAAGATCCAACAATGACCTGCTCCTTGCTTCTGTGACTATCACCTCCTCTCATGCTAGACTGCAGGACTTCTGTCGTGCAGCACCTACCCTCTGGAACACTCTCCCTCCTGCTGTCAGGCTTTGCCCAAATCTTTCTTCCTTTAAATACTCTCTGAAGACTTTTCTGTTCAGAGAAGCCTACCACCCAACTCAATAATATTCCTTTTACCCAACAACATTTCCCTCCTCTAACTCTGCATTAACATCTTTCTCAATCTTGCAGTCCTCACCTCATGTTTCCCGACCTCCTACCCTTCTAGATTGTAAGTTCACACGGGAATAGGGCCCTCGATTCCTCCTGTATGTGTTTGTAAATTCTGTCCTGTCTCTTAGTCTTAGAAGTTTTATACTATTGTTTTATTTAAATGATCTGTATCCATGGACAGCGCTGCGGAATATGATGGTGCTTCATAAATAAAGTATAATAAAATATATATATATATATATATATATATATATATATATATATATATATATCTTAAAAGGGACATAATACTCATACTAAATCACTGGAAAGTGATGTAGCATAACTGTAAAAAGCTAACAGTAAAATATCACCTGAGAATCTCGATGTAAAAAAGGAAGACATTTTACCTCACAATTTCCTCATCTCACCAGAGTGAGTGCTGTGTAAAAAGTTATTTCAGTTACTGTCTAGCTGCAGTTAAAAAAAAAAAAAAAAAAAAAATTGAAAAAAAAAAAAAATGAACAGCAACCAAACCGCCATTTTCAGAATTTGATTGACAGATGAATCATCTGCAATCAACTAATCGATGTTTACCCCCCAAAGATTAGTTGAAACAACGATTAGTTGATTGCAGATGATTCATCTGTCAATCAAATTCTGAAAATGGCGACCGGAGCTTCAGGTATTATCCGTGTAGCGTTTATAGGGAAATATCTCTGAAAATAAGTATCTACTAACGATTTCATGAATGAAAGTCTCATTCATTTTTTAAATACTATCGTTTCACTTCTGCTTATATAGCTAACTTTACTTTCTCTTTAAGTTTTAAATAGGGCTGCAACAACTAATCGGTAAGTTTTGATCATAAAAATAGTTGTCAACAAATCTCATTATCAATTAGGTGGTCAGCGATTAGTTGGTCAGTTGCACAACACCAGCTGCTTTAATCTGACGATCTACTGCAACTAAGATTGTGCAAAAAATTTTTAATTTATTTATTTTTTTAATCTTTTTTCTATCCGATTAATCGGACAATAATTATCCGATTAATCGGATAGAAAAAATAATAATAAATAAAAATGTTTGCACAATACCATGTGCAGGAGTTCATCGGATTGAAGCAGCTGGTGCTGTGCAATAACCAACTAATCGCTGACCAGCTAATTGATAATGACATTCTTTGACAACTATTTTTATGATCAATCTTACCGATTAGTTGTTGCAGCCCTAGTTTTAAACTAGATTAAAGACACCTGAAAATGTACCATTTTACTTAAACCGGTTATAAAAGTAAGGTAAGTGTCTGCTCTTCCTGCTTTCCCAGCCCCTTTCACTGGGTGTCTCGGCCTAACTTCAAAAGTGCTACACAGAGCTTTTGAGTACGTTTTGAAACGATTTTATACTGGATTTTTAGATCAGTATCTGTGCATATTCTTCTTTATAGTAGTGTCTATTACATGCAGTTATATGAAAATAGGTGTATACTGTGCCTTTAACCCAGCAAACGGGATAAACACAGAGTTAAACTTCTGTGAGAAGCCACAATATTTTGCCAGACACACGTCTCCTGCTCAGGCACAGCATCAGGTGCACAAGCGCCACTGTGTGTTCAATATCTTTTTGCAGCAGCTGAGCTCACGGTTACCAAGGAATATTCCTTCAATAATAACAACCTAACAAATGAAAACATTTCATAACACCACCCAGTTTAAGTTTTCAAAATGTGCATTTTTTACTAGATGTATCTCTTTATGAATATTTGTATATTGAGAATTTAATTTGTAATAGAGGAACAGATAGACCGACATAATTGTATATAAGGTGAAGGTAATGAATGATGATGACATCAATATCGTTCATAACATCAAGCTAGAGATTGTAGGTCTATTTGCGTTACCTGATACGTATATAATACCTCTGAGGAATATAAATATGAATCCATGTCATATCATACGGTTATATATTTTTTTTTAAATTAGCACTTTAATACGCACACTATTGGAATGACAGTACCTTTTATTTTAATGCATTACAATGTATGTGTTTGAGGATCCAATTTTGTATAGATTTGTCTGTAACACAGGATAACATTGCTTTGTAAGCAGGGCCGGATTGGCCTACCAGGAGATTTCCTGGTGGGCTGCAGCAGCTGGGGCCGGAAAGCTACAATTTAAAGGGCTGACTTATGGATGCAACTGGGTTGTAGGATGCCTATATAACATCAATCTGACATTTAAATAGGGCTGGTCTTTATATTTTTCCAGGGCTGCTTTTTATTCCCAGTCCGGCCCTGTGTGTAAGTGAATCCAGTTGTGAGTTCAGGTACTGACCAGTGATTGGATGTTAGTTGGGGTGGGACTTATATGGCTATATAACACTAATTTTGAGCTCATTTGTTTGTCTGAGGAAGGATACATACATAAAACACGTATTGGAGAGTGGGATGAAGGTCATATCTGCCACTTTCCCCTTTGAACCATGCACTTCTGTCTGTGTGTGTTTTTTTTTTTTTTTTTAAGTTATACATTTTATAGGACAGTGAGAACCCCACAAACGTCTAGCCACTACAATATTAACATGGAATAAATATAACATTAATATAAAAATTACGATTTTTGACCAATGGGTCTAATTATTTGACAAGATACTGTAATTGTATGCTGGAAGCAAAAATGAATTATTCATGTCCTGAAGCAGTGACTCAACCATGGCTTATTAGGTCTCAGTATTACATGATGCCGAGTGATTCTTCTAATAATGACACCTCTATCAAGCACACGGTTCTTATTATAGCCAGTGCGCAATACATATAAAGCTGTATAAAAGTCAGCAATAAGTGTGGCACCGCATATGAACAGTTGGTTCTACAGCAATTAGTGGTTTCAGGCAGGTAATCTTATCCCTTCTCCTCTCCCATTGTCACTAAAGAAAAGACTCTTGCAGTCTCCAGAGATTCCAGTCTTTATCATCTGGTACACAGACAGCAGATGGAGCAGAGTGGGGGTCGGGTTGTAAAGAAAGATCTTCCTAAACCTTTCTACATCTCGTATTATCCATAATGCACTGAAACACAACCCCCTCCTCCAGCAACTAGTCCTGTTAATTATCCAAACTTGCTCAACAACTAATTCTGCATTCAGTTCCTGTTTTCTCTTTAAATCACATGGTTTTGTAGTGTAAGAAAAATCAGCTTACACAAATAAAAAAATGCCCGGACAACACTGATCGCTGCTGATCACTACAATTTATTTAGAACTTTGCACACAACAGCAAACCTGCTGGCTCAACAAAAAATAAAAATGCAACTATGTGCGATTCATGCTTCTATTTCTAAAGTTTATTAGAACAAGGCCAAAATTAAGTATGAAATTAACCACAGCAGTGGTTAAACCATTGTCTGAGCCAGTATACAGCCGCACCCTGCTCATACAGCTGAGCTGCACAATGCTGTTGTGGGGTAAATAACTTGCAGATGAAGTTTATGCTGCACAAAGGAGAGAAGTGACACTGTCAAACCTTTATGGGGTGCTGGACCTATTTTTTATTTTTTTTAGGCCACCCTTGGCTACTCATACCCTATACTAGAGTCAAAATTAGCGATTTAAAAAACTTTACGTTTTAAAATCAGGTTAGGAATGTAAGCCATATTTTAAAGTGACTTTAATTGATCACTTCTAAGGAAGATATGCTATAACGTACTTTGTAATCTAGCTGTGCCCTTCGAATATCCCGCACCTCAGCCGCCCACTTCAAAAGTAATTTTTTTTGGTGAGCTAATTGTTTGAGCACTTCTCCAATCAGTGCACTAGCCATACGGCACTCACACAATTTGTTTGTATTTTTTTTTTTTTTAGCAAGAGCGCCAGTTTGAGAACAGTTCAAACTTTTAGCTCACCAAAAAAAAAATTGAAGTGGTATTTTATAACATGTAAACTTTACCATCACTTTAAATGCTATAATGCCATAGAGCATCTTTTTATGCACTAGTATGAGCCTTTAAAAAGGGACATTCTAATAATAATAATAATAATAATAATAAAGAACTAAAGAAATTTTGAACCACTTGAAAGTGGTGCAGCTCTCTGTAAAAAAAGCCAACTAGAAAATATCACCCGAATATCTCTATGCAAAAAAGATATTTTACCTCAAAATTTCCTTCGTAACCACATGCCACTGCAAAAGGACTTCAAACAGCCAATCAAGATGCTAGTCTCAGAGTTTGCAAGGGAGTGTGCATCTGGCATAGTCACTTGAGGAGGGAAATAAACTATGAAATGAAGCCCCGGATCAATGCCTATGTGAGGAGGGGCTAATGACCTCACGCTAGGCATTAGGGGCGTGGTCACGTGAGCCGTTGCTCACTTGTTTTGTAGCCGAGCAGGAGTGAAGACCTGCGAAGTGAAGCGGTGAAATTCTACTTACCATGGCGGAATTTCAGAAGATCCTGTCGACGGTCCAGGAGCTGTTGTCGTCAAAAGTTGAAGATTGGATCCGGAAGCGGTTGGCGATTGAAGAGGATACAGGAACCGGAGGAGTCGTCACGGCGGGCGGTGAGCCATCCAGGCCGGCGCGGAGATCCCGTCCGCCAGAAAGGTTAAGTCCATCGACCGGGAGACGACAGGAGTCCGGGAGCCGTAGAGGAAAGGCGGTGAGAGCTTCAGCGGGTCAGCGACGGTGAGAAAGAGAGGAGCTGCAGGAAATCGGTCAGGACCGGGAGACATCAGCAGAACGGACGCAACGCGGTTTCTTCATGGAGAAGCTGCACCAGGTAATTCTTCTTTTTCAGGTGCTGTTTTCGTTCGTGGGGATGAAGAGGAGTCGGAAGAAGCGGAGATGGCGGCAGGTGAGGAAGAATCTTGCGAGGCTGTGGATGTAAGTATGTTGGCGCCAAAAAAGGGGATAACGGCAGCCGGCCCAAAGAGATCAACATATCAGGAGGAAATTACGGCCGACAGGCCTATGGGTTCAATGAATAGAAACAATGCTGGGCAGTTGGGTTTTTTATCAGTAACACCGCACCAGGACATAATTACGGCGGTTAGGCCTTTAGACGTAGGAGGCCCAAATAACGCAGGGCAATTGGAAGTGTTTACGGCAGTTAGGCCTGAGGCAAATACATGCCGGGTAAAAGAATTTAGTCATGGGGTAAGGGATGACATTTCAAAGTCGGGCTATGAGGACCTTTTAAGCGTCAGGGGGCAGGAACAGTTTACGGCTAAGGAGCCTTATTTAATGCAGAAGCAATATTGTGAGGGACATTTTAGTCAAGAAAGCAGGCATTTTGAAACGGCCACTGAGCCTAGAACAGCAAGTACAGACTCTTCAAACAAGATTAGCTCAAGGAATATTACAGTTAATAAGCCAGTTCCTGTCAGAGCTTCTGCTCCAACAGGTAGAAAAGCATTGGAAAAAAGAAAGCATTGTTTTTCAGGTTCAGAAGAAGGAAACGCTGAGAGGAATGTTAGGTCAGAGAGTTTTAGAAATTGGGAAAGTGCCAGTGTAGATGATAGTACCAGAGAGATGTTTTTGAAGGAGGATAATGGTAGTGATAGAACAAGTAGGATTGTAAATAGGGAGGCTGCCTCTAGGCAGGTTAACGTTTCTTTTTCCTCAGATTCTATACATCCTGAGTTTATAACACCTGGCCGGAGCAGTGATACGTTTCCTTCTAGGATACAGGAGGAAGCAGACTCTTTATGGATTGATGAACAGTACAGTGATTTCGGGGAAGAGGAAGAGCAAGCAGCTTTACCAGGACCAGCAGCGTCGGAGCAGGTAAACAGTTTAGATATTGTATCACAGTTAATTAGAGCTCTAGTTCCAGGTAATGTTAATTCTGAGGGTAACAGGTCGAGTAATTTAGCAAGGGTGAACACTAGGGTTAGTAATGATAGTGATTTTCTTAGCGGGGGCTCTGTTGATAGGGGTGTTAGTGTTTATGATAGAGGGTTAGCTAACAGGGAATACGCATCCTCTCAGCCTCAGGTAGTCCACAGTGGAAGAAAGAGACAGGAGAAAAGTTCCAGGAGTTCAGTGTCACGGCGGCGGGAGAGATCCCGTTCGCCTATTACGTTCAGACAAAACAAAGAAATAGGCGATTCTTCTCTATGGGGATCACTGGATAAACAGTCAAGGGAAAGAGGGAGACCCAGAAGGTCTAGGACTCCGGTTAGAAGGAGAGAAAATTAAAGAGAAAAACAGAGAAAAGGTAGCGAATCAGCACGTCAGGAAGCAAGGAGGGAGACGGTCATTACAAGGGAGAATCCTGTAATGTCCAATGCTGCAGGTGAGAGTTCAAGTGTAAATGTGCATCATGATTTGAATGCTTCTGATGTAAGGTGTGAGTTGATGTTAAAGGGCTTGAAAGATTTAATAGCTAGGTTGGAAAATAGTGGTCCGGTGAGTGCCGAGGGCACTTCAGGCCCGGTTGGTGTTTGGGTTCAGCAAATTGCCCCCTCAGGAGGTGGTCCTCCTGAGCAGGCACCTTCAGTAGTTTTAAGTAGTGCAAGTATGGTAGGGCTACCGAAAGTATCTGATCAGGCTTTGAGACGCCCTTGCTTATGTTCGGTTGGGCCTTTGGGTATTCATTTATCTTTAGAGATAAAAGAAAAGATTTGGAGGAGAGAGTTTATTGAAATTTTCTCATTGCTTCCGGTGGATCAAGTCTGACATCAAAGATGATGTAAGGAGTGAGTCTTCTAAAAAAGAGGAAGAGGAGCGTAAAAAGAAATTTAGGAAATTGCCAAAAACTTTATCTAATTGGTCGACTGCCTTTTGTATTTTGGCGAGCGTAGTTGGGGAAAAGAGCCCTGAGCTTTGTTCTTCCCTTTTTTGTTACCTCAATGAAATAGCCAGTGCTTGTCGTACGTATGGCGGACTCGCGTGGTGGAAGTATGACGAGCAGTTTCGTCAACGTCTTGCGGTTCGACCTGAGATGAGATGGGACGATAGGGATATGGGGATATGGTTGGAGCTTATGACTCCTTTAAGGTCTCAGTCCTTTCGTGTTACGGGAGGAGGAAGCAATGCTTCCTCAGCATCATCATCAGCAGTGGCCCTCAGAAAAGGGCTTTGCTTCCAATTTAATGAAGGAACATGTAAATTTGGAACAGCTTGTAAATACAAGCACGAATGTTCCTTTTGTGGAGGAGTCCACTCTAGTGCAAAATGCTTTAAGAAAGGTAAATCTCTCTCAAAAGGCGAAAGTACTATTCAAAGCCAAGACGCCAGTGAAAGTCGAAAGGATGGCGCCGTGGTTAGAATTGTACGGTAGGAAGAAAGCTAAAAGATCAGATGCGAGCACTTTATTGAAGGGGTTTTCAGTTGGTTTTTATATCCCCTTTTCTGAGGGGATTGAGTCAGTTTTTGCAGGTAATTTAAAGTCGGCATTGGATTTTCCGGAAGTAGTGATGGCTAAGATTCAGAAAGAAATTTCTCTGGGTAGGATGGTGGGTCCTTTTGAGGCCCCTCCGTTTAAGAATTTGCGTGTCTCTCCCTTGGGAGTGGTTCCCAAGAAGATGCCAAATCAATTCAGATTGATTCATCATTTGTCTTTCCCGAAGGGTTTTTCAGTGAATGATGGTATTGATCCAGAATTATCTGCAGTCAGATACGCATCCTTTGATAAGGCTTTAGATTTGGTTCGGGAGGCGGGTCCAAACGCCTTGTTGGCGAAGGTGGACATTGAATCGGCATTTAGGCTGTTACCGGTCCATCCATCTTGTCATCACCTGTTGGGCTGCTTTGTGGGCGGTTCCTATTTTGTGGATCTATGCTTACCAATGGGCTGTTCTATTTCCTGTTCTTATTTTGAGAAATTTAGTTGTTTTCTAGAATGGGTTGTAAAGCAGATTTCTGGTATGTCATCAGTTTCTCATTATTTGGATGATTTTTTGTTTGTGGGTCCGGAAGGTACCCAATCATGCCAAGTTCTGATGGATTCTTTTATGCTGATAGCTAGGGACTTTGGGATCCCGGTTGCTGATGAAAAAACTGAAGGTCCTTCTCAGGCGATTAATTTCCTGGGAATTTGTATTGACACTGTTTCTATGGAATGCAGACTTCCTACGGAAAAAATTAGTGATCTCGTATCTTCAATTAACCTAGCTCTTGCGAGAAAGAAGCTTTCGTTGAGAGAGATTCAGTCTCTAGTGGGTAAACTGAATTTTGCGTGTAAAATCATTCCAGTTGGTAGGATTTTTTGCAGAAGGTTATCTTTAGCCACTGTGGGAGTTAAAATTCCCCATTTTCGGATTCGCTTATCTTATCAGGTAAAAGAAGATTTGAAAGTTTGGAAAGCTTTCTTAAAGGAATTTAATGGTAAATCTTTAATTCAGACTATGGAGATTTTGTGTAGTGAACTTCATTTATTCACTGATGCTTCAGGGGCTCATGGTTTTGGAGCCCTATTTGGAAACAAATGGTGTGCTGGCGCGTGGCCTGAATATTGGGCGGAGGTAGGTCTAACAAAAAATCTGGTATTTCTGGAATTATTTCCGTTAGTGGTAGCTTTAAAAATTTGGGGTGTCGAATTTGAGAATAGAAAGGTAGTATTTCATTCTGATAATATGGGGGTTGTTTTTGCAATCAATCGCCTATCATCCAGTTCGAAACCAGTGATTGGGTTGCTGAGGATGTTCGTTTTTGAATGTATGAAGCATAATGTCTTTTTTAGAGCTATTCATGTTCCTGGAAAGGAGAATGTTGGGGCTGATGCTCTTTCTCGTTTTCAGTGGCGGAGATTCCGGGAGGCTGTGCCAGAGGCGGAAGAAATCGGTTTTCCTTGCCCGGAGGAGATGTGGCATTTGAACTTCCTAGATTGTTAAAATCGGTGAGGGGAGCCTTAGCTCCTAGTACTTGGAAAGCCTACCTACCTGTGTGGGTTCAATGGTTGAATAAATTATCTGTTTTTGAAGGGGACAAAGAGGAATTCCTTTTATTAGATTGGATTGAAGAATGGAGAGAGAAGGTTATCTCTAAATCGGTGGTGCAGAGGAATATGGCGGCTTTGTCCTTTTTGTTTAACCTGTTGGGTTGGGTCGATCTGTCCAAAAAAAATTCTGTGAGAATGGCAGTAAGGAGTATAATTAGGGGTAAAGTATCAGTTGATAATAGAAGACCTTTGGTTTTTGCTGTTGTTGTCAAATTGGTTAAAGTGTTGCCCTTTGTTTGTTTTTCCCAATTTGAAGTTTTGTTATTCAGAGTGGCATTTTTACTCGCATTCTTTGGTGCTTTTAGGATTTCAGAGTTGGTATCCGCTAACAGGTGGAATTGCGGGGGTTTGTGTTATAGAAATGTAGTTTTGAACCCGCATGAAGTTTTAATTTGGTTAAAGAAGTCTAAAACGGATCAAATGGGTAAGGGTTGTTGGGTTTGTTTGAAAGAAATTGGGGGCTTGTGCTGCCCAGTCACGGCAGTTAGGGAATTTTTTACTGTTAGAAAAGTTATTGATGGTATTCCGTTATTGGTGCACGAGGACGGCACATTTTTATCTCGTTTTCAATTTGAATCAGTATTAAAAAAAGCGTTAGAAAGGATAGGTTTGAAAAGTAGTGAATTTGGTTGTCATTCATTTAGAATTGGGGCAGTGACGGAAGCTAGTATTTCTGGTTTGAATGTTAGTACAGTTAAAAAGATTGGGAGATGGAAGTCTGAATGTTTCAGGTTATATGTGAGACCTGAGCTTGTTAATAAGTTATAGCTATAGTTTTTTATTCCAGCAGGTCCCATTCATTGTTGGATCGTGGGACATTCTTACATATACTGGGCAAGGAAAGAGGCAGCAATAAGAGAATCAGGGCTACAGCTTAGCTGTTCATCTGAAAAAATATTAATTAAGTGGTTTGGGATTAGGGGTATGAAGTGGGACCAGTTACTATTTAAAGTGATTAGTTGGGCTAGATTGTTTCACCCACCTGAGATTTTAATCATTCACGTAGGGGGTAATGATTTGGGGTTTATGGCACAAAAAGACTTTATAGATATGATCAAAAGAGATATTGTTAGGTTAAAAGAATTGTTACCTGAGATAATGATTATTTGGTCCGACATTGAGTGCAGATTAGCGTGGAGGTCTGCTTGGGATGTTAAAAGATTGGACTCATCCCGTAAAAAGATTAATAGAACTATCACAAGCTTTGTGGCAAAATTGGGTGGCTTCGGCGTAAGGCATGTGGAGTTTGAAGGAGAGTCTGGAAGCTGCTTCTTTTTAAAAGATGGTGTTCATCTTAACAAAATTGGCCTGCATCTTTTTAACTTTAACTTGAGCGAAGGGGTAAAAAAGGCCTTAGCCCTGTGGGTTGGTGCTCGAAGGTCTTTTCGAGCAGTGGCGGGGTGCTAGCCGCTAAGTTATATTTAATTATTCTGGGTACCTCCTCAGGTATGGGGAGAGGTTAAGGATGTGGGCGTGCCTGGCCGAGCGCCAGTGGAAGGCACGTGATTTTTTTATGGGGCAAGCACCTTTTGAATGTTATTGTGGTTTAATAAAGTTTATAAATTATTTTAAAATAATAAACGCGGGCTGCGGCCTTTTTCCCCCAATTTTGTCTTGTGTCTTCATTTATAATAATATTGCCTAGATGTGTGGTCAATGAAGCCCCGGATCAATGCCTATGTGAGGAGGGGCTAATGACCTCACGCTAGGCATTAGGGGCGTGGTCACGTGAGCCGTTGCTCACTTGTTTTGTAGCCGAGCAGGAGTGAAGACCTGCGAAGTGAAGCGCCCTCCCTCCCTCCCTGGATTTGGTAAGTGGTTGTCGCAGCTAAAGCGGGGTGCTAGCCGCTAAGTTATATTTAATTATTCTGGGTACCTCCTCAGGTATGGGGAGAGGTTAAGGATGTGGGCGTGCCTGGCCGAGCGCCAGTGGAAGGCACGTGATTTTTTATGGGGCAAGCACCTTTTGAATGTTATTGTGGTTTAATAAAGTTTATCAATTATTTTAAAATAATAAACGCGGGCTGCGGCCTTTTTCCCCCAATTTTGTCTTGTGTCTTCATTTATAATAATATTGCCTAGATGTGTGGTCAATCTTGCAAGAATTCTGAGGTGAAATATCTTCCTTTTTACCTAGAGATGTGCAGGTGATATTTGCTTGTCAGCTTTTTACAGTTATGCTGCATCAGTTTCAAGTCATTTATTTTTATTATTATTAATAATATCATCAGTTATTTGTAGAGCATCAACAGATTCCATATTGCTATAAACATTAGGTATAAAATGCAAAGTAAGATTTATAGGGAACAAGTGGGTAGAGGGCCCTGCCAAGAGTTGCACTGTTGTAAATAATCTCTCATGAAGGTCACCTACAAAACAGCTGGGCTCCTAAGCTTACATGCTCAGAGGTTCAAGGGGATGACAAAAGGAGGAGAGGAACTGATGTAAGAAAAGGTTAATGTATATTATATGCATCCCTGAACAGTAGCATCTGGGTATTAGGTCTCTTTAAATTGTGTAATAACTTTAGAAGATTTTTTGAACTAACAAATATCTAAATATGCATCTTAGCTATGCATTGTTAAACCTAAACTTCTAGACAGGACACAGGCAGTGAGCCAATCAAGTGCAGCATAAATATGAATCCACTAAAACAACCATATCCTCAAAAAGGTGCACAGCACAGTTTTTTTAAGAGGTTTAACACGGATAGAAATGAGCATTTGTTAAATAAAATGTCAATTTGTTAAAGACACATTCTAGTGTAATTGTGTTTTAATACTGGCAACGTCTGTATAAATAAATTCTGCCAAAACTATTTAAAAACATACAGTATATCATGTACAAATATAACTAATGTAATAAAGATAGCATTATTTTATATCAAGAACAGATTTAATATAGAGCAGTATGTTTATTAATATACTCATGGCTAATATCTGGTTTCTCACAGTCAGACACACACCTAGTAATGACAGGATATAAATAAACTGGGTGTGGAATAAGATACACACAGGAAATTCAATAATTGTTTGAACTAACATTAATTACTAATTGCATAGTTAACTAATATCAACATATTATTAACCCAAATGTCATTTTCACATGTAGTGTTTGTTATGTAATCAGCATTGGCCGGGTTATGGAGGCCAGCATGAATGGGAAATCATTTATTACCCATTCCCCAGTTTTGCATAACCAACACTGCTTTTTACCTCTGTGGTTACCTTGTATCTAAGCCTCTGCAGACTGCCCCCTTATCTTAGTGCCTGCATAACGTAACAGGAGTGAGCACAATGTTGTTATATGTATGACACATATGCTAGCACTGTCTGGCTGTGAAAAGTTAATAAAATGCACTGAGAAAATAGTCAGCTTGCTGGGAGATTTAGATGTTATTAAGTATATTAATACAACAATGTTGGTTAGGTAAAGGTGTTATATATCTTAAAAAAAAAAAAAAAAAAAAAAAAAAAAAAGGGGACTACCCTTTTTAAACACATAGTTAAAATACCACTTGGGAGCCTGAAAGAACTGCTGGTCCCAAGAGGACACAGCTGGTGAGTCAAGCAGTACTGGTAGTTGCACAACACTATCAGTTAGAACAGTGTGCCGTGAGAGATCCTCAGGTGTGCCGCGGCAGACTGACAACAGTGCGGGGGTGTCCCTCTTTCAAATTTTGAAATATTGGGAGGTATGTGACAGGCTCATCAGGCATCATTTACAACCATGACATTCATTCACAGACAGGATGGTGGTGTGCCACAGGATTTTTTAATGTAACACTACCGACCATGCAGGTATAACAATTCAGACCACGCCATTTTTGCACTATAATGGCACTTTATGGGCTGCATATAAATGTATTCATTTTTAAACACACACATAATTCCTAAAAACGTCTAGAGGCACAGGGCCAGATTAAGATACGGTTGCAGGGTACGCTCTGCCGTTCGCTCCTCCAGAGGACTCAAGTTGTGGCCATCTAGTTTGCCCACCCACCAGAAGTCTACAGAATCAAAGTTAGTTGCACCATTTCCTAGGGCCAAAAAACGGTGGACATTTTTTTAAGCCAGTTAGCCATCCCTGATCTATGTTGTATAGTCTGATAATTATTTGTATATACATGACCCTGCATACTCAGTGTGGTTTTCTGTTTGTTGCAGCTTTTTCACAGCAAGAAAACATGAGACTGGGCCAAGTGAGCAGATACTTAAAGGGACATGAAACACAAAAAAAAATGTATTTCATGATTCAGATAAAGAATACAATTTTAAACAACTTTCCAATGTACTTCTATTATTTAATTTGCTGAAAGGTTTATCTAGGCAAGCTCATGAGCAGCAGATAACCTAGGTTCTAGCTGTTGATTGGTGACTGCATATATATATATTGATTGTGATTGGCTCATCCATGTGTTCAGTTAGAAACTAGTAGTGCATTGCTGCTCCTTTAACAAATGATACCAAGAGAATGAAACAGATTAGATAAAAGAAGTAAATTAGAAAGTTGTTTAAAATTGTATTCTCTATCTGAATCATGAAAAAAAAAATTTGGGTTTCATGTACCTTTAAGTACCGGCTTTATGAAACCCCTGGTATACTTGTGTGTGGCACTTCTAAATTGTTTTTCTAAATACCTGTGACATTTTTAAGCCCCTGGTTATGAAAAACATAAAATGAGTATGTCTGAACAAAAAAAGCTATTTCTGGGATTCATGGATCCTAAAATCCTAGTTTTGGCTCCTGTTGAATTTGTCTACAGTATCTCTATAGGAAGTCCCTCTCTGGGTCCTATAAATACTACTTATTCTGGGTGGATGCTAAATTTCAATCAAATATGTCCCCTCTTATTATGTACAATAGTTTGCACCCATCTGTATAAGTAAGGGCTGTAACAAAAAATAAAATCAAGTCACACAGAGTAGTTGGAATGTATTGCTACTCTGGACTGGAACACAGCTGGTGAAGTAATCAGAAGCATATGCATGTAGCCACCAGCTACTGGAAAGTATAATGCATTTAACTCCTTTGCAAGGGTTAAAAAACAAACTTACCCAAGGGGGCATTTGTAAGATAACATTGTCCTCAGCACAATTTTGTCACTGCATGAGTATGTCCCTTTATTAAAGCAAATGTTGAAAAAGACAGACCATCATCAAATACACACTAATGTTTACATGTGTTTATATGTAAAACGTTACATCCAATGAGTATTGCCCCTTACTGCCCTTGTCAATCAGTACTTAAAAATCCTTGACCTATCAAAAAACTAACAAAAATACAGTTAGGAATATAATTGCATGTAGATGTGCACATAGCTAGAAAATTCCTGGAAATCATAAAATCTTGATAACATAACTAAGAGGGGTGGGCTAAGTATGAGCCTTCATATATGCAAAAGCCATTATTAAAATATGCATATCATGGCCTAAAAATTATACTGGGATTTCACAACCAGCACTGAAAATTGTTCTGTAGAAGAAAAATAGAAGGGGAAAAAAGAATAAAAATAGGAAATGAAGCTTTTCCTGTACATAACAGTGGGTGAAATTATAGAAATTGTTCTTCTAACTGGTATATTATTTATATTTTCCCACCCTGGATCACAGAGAAAGATCAGTTGGATATGGTACCAGTCACCATGGGCCTTAAACCTGTTGAAAGACTACAAGATATATCCTAGCATCACTAATAAATAATATAGATACACATTTATACACAGCCATCCATATACTCTGCACGTATAGTTGTAAGGCTGCAGGATATATCCTAGCATCACTAATACATAATATACATACACATTTATACACAGCCATCCATATACTCATGCACTTATAGTTGTAAGGCTACAAGAAACTGTATATCCTAGCATCACTAATACATAATATACATAAACGTTTATACACAGCATCCATATACTCATGCACTGTTAGCTGTAAGGATACATCCTAGCATCACTAATACATAATATACATACACATTTATACACAGCATCCATATACTCATGCACTTATAGTTGTAAGGCTACAGGATACATCCTAGCATCACTAATACATAATATACATACACATTTATACACAGCCATCCATATACTCATGCACTTATAGTTGTAAGGCTACAAGAAACTGTATATCCTAGCATCACTAATACATAATATACATAAACGTTTATACACAGCATCCATATACTCATGCACTGTTAGCTGTAAGGATACATCCTAGCATCACTAATAAATAATATAGATACACATTTATACACAGCCATCCATATACTCATGCACTTATAGTTGTAAGGCTACAGGATACATCCTAGCATCACTAATACACAATATACATACACATTTATACACAACATCCATATACTCATGCACTTATAGTTGTAAGGCTACAGGATATATCCTAGCATCACCAATACATAATATACATACACATTTATACACAGCCATCCATATACTCATGCACTGTTAGTTGTAAGGCTACAGGATACATCCTAGCATCACTAATACATAATATACATACACATTTATACACAACATCCATATACTCATGCACTGTTAGTTGTAAGGCTACAGGATATATCCTAGCATCACTAATACATAATATACATACACATTTATACACAGCCATCCATATACTCATGCACTGTTAGTTGTAAGGCTACAGGATATATCCTAGCATCACTAATACATAATATACTTACACATTTATACACAACATCCATATACTCATGCACTTATACTTGTAAGGCTACAGGATATATCCTAGCATCACTAATACATAATATAGATACACATTTATACACAGCATCCATATACTCATGCACTTATAGTTGTAAGGCTACAGGATACATCCTAGCATCACTAATACATAATATACATACACATTTATACACAACATCCATATACTCTGCACGTATACTTGTAAGGCTACAGGATATATCCTAGCATCACTAATACATAATATAGATACACATTTATACACAGCATCCATATACTCATGCACTTATAGTTGTAAGGCTACAGGATACATCCTAGCATCACTAATACATAATATAGATACACATTTATACACAGCATCCATATACTCATGCACTGTTAGTTGTAAGGCTACAGGATATATCCTAGCATCACTAATACATAATATACTTACACATTTATACACAACATCCATATACTCATGCACTTATACTTGTAAGGCTACAGGATATATCCTAGCATCACTAATACATAATATACATACACATTTATACACAGCATCCATATACTCATGCACTGTTAGCTGTAAGGATACATCCTAGCATCACTAATACATAATATACTTACACATTTATACACAGCATCCATATACTCATGCACTTATAGTTGTAAGGCTACAGGATACATCCTAGCATCACTAATACATAATATAGATACACATTTATACACAGCATCCATATACTCATGCACTTATAGTTGTAAGGCTACAGGATACATCCTAGCATCACTAATACATAATATACTTACACATTTATACACAGCATCCATATACTCATGCACTGTTAGTTGTAAGGCTACAGGATATATCCTAGCATCACTAATACATAATATACTTACACATTTATACACAACATCCATATACTCATGCACTTATACTTGTAAGGCTACAGGATATATCCTAGCATCACTAATACATAATATACATACACATTTATACACAGCATCCATATACTCATGCACTGTTAGCTGTAAGGATACATCCTAGCATCACTAATACATAATATACTTACACATTTATACACAGCATCCATATACTCATGCACTTATAGTTGTAAGGCTACAGGATACATCCTAGCATCACTAATACATAATATAGATACACATTTATACACAGCATCCATATACTCATGCACTTATAGTTGTAAGGCTACAGGATACATCCTAGCATCACTAATACATAATATACATACACATTTATACACAGCATCCATATACTCATGCACTGTTAGCTGTAAGGATACATCCTAGCATCACTAATACATAATATACATACACATTTATACACAGCATCCATATACTCATGCACTGTTAGTTGTAAGGCTACAGGATATATCCTAGTATCACTAATACATAATATACTTACACATTTATACACAGCATCCATATACTCATGCACTTATAGTTGTAAGGCTACAGGATACATCCTAGCATCACTAATACAGAATATACATACACATTTATACACAGCATCCATATACTCATGCACTGTTAGTTGTAAGGCTACAGGATATATCCTAGCATCACTAATACATAATATACTTACACATTTATACACAGCATCCATATACTCATGCACTTATAGTTGTAAGGCTACAGGATACATCCTAGCATCACTAATACATAATATAGATACACATTTATACACAGCATCCATATACTCATGCACTTATAGTTGTAAGGCTACAGGATACATCCTAGCATCACTAATACATAATATACATACACATTTATACACAGCATCCATATACTCATGCACTGTTAGTTGTAAGGCTACAGGATACATCCTAGCATCACTAATACAGAATATACTTACACATTTATACACAGCATCCATATACTCATGCACTGTTAGTTGTAAGGCTACAGGATACATCCTAGCATCACTAATACATAATATACATACACATTTATACACAGCATCCATATACTCATGCACTGTTAGTTGTAAGGCTACAGGATACATCCTAGCATCACTAATACAGAATATACTTACACATTTATACACAGCATCCATATACTCATGCACTGTTAGTTGTAAGGCTACAGGATACATCCTAGCATCACTAATACAGAATATACTTACACATTTATACACAGCCATCCGTATCATATACTGTACTCATGCACTTATAGCTGTAAGGCTACATACTATATGTTGCCATTACATGATAAAACAGATACACTTTACATAAAGAATCATTTATACAAAGCCATCTATATACACACAATAGTACAATGTCTTGCTAACAAAATGACATTATACCCCAAGAGCTTTCAATCTACCAATGTAATATCAACTACTGCTAACCGTGAGGGTGGGTTACATAGAGGGCAGTGGTCATTTTCTAGAATACGAAGTAGTTAAAACCAATTTAGTTACATAGAGAGCAGTAGTAATTTTCTGTAAGATGAGGTGGTTAACTAATTTCACAGTGCACCTGGTTATACCACAGACACCAGCGAGCTGTATTATTACACCGTAGGTCAACAGGGTTTGGCGAAACAATGAGGTTCCTGTTTTTTTAGTCTATAAATGGTTAATAAAAAGCGAAAATCACAATCATTTAACGTTTACTTACGGACTTCGGATCTTTCAAACAAAAAAAATGTCCTGTAGACCGGTGGTGACGAGTACTGTGAGGGAGGAGGCCTTGCTTGATATCAGAAGTGAATAAAATACAGGACATATACACCCCCTCCCGGCAGTGCTGCTCCAGTCTATACCGCTGGCAGCCAGACTGCAAGCAGCAAGAGATAACAGGAAAGGAAATGTGAGGGGGCGGGGACAGAAGGCCTTCTGGTGATAGGCAGCCGGGGTACCCAATCACTACGTACAAATCATTAGCTGTAATACTGCTGCTGATACCAGGAGCTTTTACTGTGAGGTGATGGAGGAAGGTGCTAGTGATGTTCCTTCCTTATCAGTTACACTTGCTGCTGCTGGAATAACAAGGACTAGTGCAGTATACAGCACGCTGGACCACTGGCTCGGTCAGGACTTCCCCAAAGTACTATTTTATTTGTATACTTACTGGTTTATTTATTCTTCGTCTCATTACTTAAAAATCATTCTAGTAAGAAATAGTAAACTTATTTTTTGCAGGTCTTATTGTATCAGTGGAAGAGCACTTTATCCAGGACATAGTTTTTTTTGGTACTGCCCTAGGCACTGAGGAATTTGCTGCTACAGAACCCCCTTGCTATAAAACAGGTTTAACTCATAACTTCCTAATGTTTCTTAAAGGGCGAATATGGATATATCCAGGGGTCATGCACAGCACCAGTCAGGGATTATTGATTTGTATAAAACAAATAAAATGTTTAGAGAGACAGTACATCATGTTCTAGGTCGGACTCAAAATGTCCTGCCCCTTTAATCACTTTCCTAGCCACAGGCCTAGTTGACCTAGACCAAAACATGACCTTATTAAACACTTTGAGATGGTAAAATCACACAAACATATTATATATGTAATAATAATAATAATACACTCTGCAATATACTTTCATTATTTATTTTGTCCCCTTTTCCTGTAATTCCATTCTAAAATTGTGAGCTTTTCAGTTCCTGTTAAAAATGGAAGTGCAGAACACTGTTATATTCCACACAGCTATTGGCTGCACACTCTAGTGACCAATTTATAACTGTCTATTGGCCACAGCAGAGAAGGTAACCTAAGTTACAACATGGCTCCGATTGTTTTAGACACTAAAATGTTACACTTATTATGTCAATATTTAAAAAGCTAATGAAACTTTAAAAAATACATCTACTTGTTATTCTCAGACTAATCTTTTCTTTGAATGCATAATTCTACCTAGCATTTGTTTAGTGTCCCTTTAATTGTATAACATGGGTTGGCAACCTTTTCTGAGCACTGTTTCACAGTAACGCAAAGTTACCCAGAATGGCGGCCTAATTTTTTTAAAGTCAAGACTGATCATTAATAAAGGTTGGAGAGTTATTATTATTAGTAATAGTAATGGATGATAATAATAAAAGAACACACGTTCTGATCAGATCTCTGGCCCTGCGGGCCCCCTGTCAGACATACCCATATCAGATAAGGACCCTAGTTTGCAACCCCTCTGTCAGTCCCATGCACACATCAAACCGAATGGTGGGATTCAGAAATTGTAGCAGCAGGTTCTCTCACTTCTCTATAATACAAAATGTTAAGACATTTGCGCTATGTTGTTAGAACCTTTACCCTTTCAGATTTTCAGCCTCACTGTTTAAACAGTTGTCTATATCCAATTACAAGACTGTAGCATGCCTTGGTTGCAATAAGCCTAAACAAGCAATTTCACATAGATTGTATACTCTGCTTCTTGTATAACAAGAAATTGTAAACACATTAGGGTAAAACAATTTTACATATTACTGTCCCTTTAAGGAAGATGGTATCACCCAAATACTTGTTCTTGTGAATCTGGGACACCATACCCAAACAAAGTAAATTTGATAATAGAATTAAACTGCATTTACTAGTATAATTGCATGCTCTATCTGAATGTATGTTACACTGATTCAGTTGATGCTCTTGCTGTAAACTCTTTTATGGTTTCTAGATAAGACAGCAAGACATACACAGTACAGTATAAATGGCAATGAGGTGCAAAATCTATTCATTGTTAAATCTTTTTTATATTGTATTTCTAACATAGTAAACAAAGATAAAGTTGAAATAATTTATTATTTTCTAATATTAAAGATTATATGATTTATTTGCCTTAATCTAGTTATTATTCAGTATACAGCTTTAAAATAAAAAAATAAAAAATAGGGCATTAGAAAAATTGCAATTACCAGTAATCAGACTGCACCTTTCTTGGCTGATTCACTAATTATCCCCCAGATCTCTGTCTTGTGGGTAAATAATGTAATGTTATACTATATACTGTGATCAGCTATATGGTATCTGATCCCACATAGAGGCGGCAGAGATCTACCATATTATACCTAACATAGAGAGAAATGTTACATATACCGGTGGAATTATATCCAATGATTAGTAAACTGCCAAAGGGAAGAAGGATTCTATGCAAGAAAAAATAGTTTGTTGTTATTTGACCTTTGAACTATTAAACCTAAAAGGATATTTGTGACTCTACACAATAACACTAGGGGCTTTAGCCTTTTAGTAATCCCCTAGCAACATGCTATATGTAAGGATTACAAAAAAACATCTTCCTATTGATCAGTTTACTTGCCTAAGGGACTGATATTCACAACCTCACTGCTCAGGCGAGATATTCTATGAAGTTTTGTCGGAATGGCGAGAACCTGAAAACAAAATGTAGAAACACAAATTTTATCTTGAGACATTCTTATGTTGCTATGTAGTGTTCTTTATGTGAAACAGAGAGACTCCTACTTTACAATACAAGGTCTAAAAAAAAACCCCAAAGATTTTGTGTGATTTCTCTCCATGCCTGCGAGATTTTGAATGTCAAGCCCTAAAAGAGATAGAATGGTCAAGGTACTTGGGTGCATTTCTATTTTAAATAGAAGCATTTTTTCATTTTACTTCTATTAGCAAAAATGCTTCTAGTAAAAGTAATTATTATTATTTTGCAGCATATGCACATATGCTGTGGGGGCAATGCAATAGCATTCAAACACCACACCTTCTAGTCAGCAGTGACATTTCTGACCGAGAATAATCTTTCACTGATGTAATACACCAAGACCTGGTTTTTAAATCCTCTAGATACACGTAGCATATGTGGGTAGGGCACTAAAACAGCAATAACTCTTACTAGAAGCATTTATACTAATAGGAGTATATGGCAAACACTGTATTTAAAACTGAAATGCACACATGCACATTTCACTTTTTTAACTTTCTGTATATAAGATAGTTATAATGTTGGTCAAATTATCACAGTTGTGAAAGAATACATTTTAAATGTAATACTGGTTTACCGTAATATTCAGTGACCCTTGAGATTATGTATGGTCGGATTCAAGCAGAAATATATTAAAGGGACTTTAAAGTATTTTTTCTGGTTTTTGATGTATAAACACGCACATACATATCCATAATCAATATTTTGTAGCTTAAAATATATATTTTTAACTTATTATCCTTTTATTTTTTTTCTAGCCTAGATGTTTTTGTCAACCTTTTTGTAGCAAGTACCCCTGCAGGCATACATTTTTTATTTATTTATTTTTGTTTTTATTGAGGACACAAAGTTAAGATATACAAACAAATTAAGTAATATTATAAAGCAAGGTTGAACAGTATATCTGTGAAACAAGTTACAACATGCAAAGAGACTGTCCCCGTTTTTTTTTCTCCCCTTTCAAATTCAAATAAGGCCGCTTTTGCGCCTATGAAATAGGAAACATGAAAGTGCTTAAGGGGTTTTATAAATGTAAAGACACTTATGGACCTTGGCAAATATAGACTGAGATATATAACTGAAATATAATATAAAAGAAAAGGAAATTAGATAAAATTAGGGCCACATCTAGACCCTCTGTGTATATAACTTAAAAAATAAGCAAAATAAATAAAAAAAATGAAAGACCACTCCTTGACCTATTACTTGAATGTTGTAATACAAACTAACTTAACACCAGGGGTTAAGTCCCACACAAAAAGTGTGGGAACTCACCAAGACTTCTACACCCCCTCACAATTAATATTGTTTTATATACACACACACACACTGTATTTATATGTATAATGTATACACTCTGGTTAATTAAAGCAAATTAAAACCAATGAAGGGCTGAATGGTTGCCTTTGGGCTTGAGGATGGACACCCATGGTTACATTTTTACATGGCAGGGGGGACATTTTTATTTTAATATCGGGCCCTAAAAAGATAGAATGGTCAAAATGTAAATGTGCATTGGTGCATTTATATTTTAAATAGAAGCATTTTTGCATTTTACTTCTATTAGCAAAAATGCTTCTAGTAAAAGTAATTATTATTATTTTGCAGCATATGCACATATGCTGTGGGGCCATGCAATAGCATTCAAACACCACACCTTCTGGTCAGCAGTGACATGTCTGACAGAGAATAATCCTTGAAAGATGAGATAAAAGAAGAGAGGCGCACAAATGTGTGTATCAATCGGTATAACTCGGCATACACTCCAAGTATTGTGTGCACAGGGTACTCACAATTTAGCACAGCACACCAGTGTGCTTGTGGAAGCGGGCTGGTACTCAGAGCTGACCAGCTGGCTCTCTCCGGCTCTTTTCCTAGATATGGCGGCTTTCCTGTATGGTGGACTGTCTGGTAGTGGTATGCTTGTATTCAAACTCCAGGCTCAAGTTAGGTCAAAACAAATTTAAAAACTTTTATTGCACAGGGTTGACAAGCACATAATAAAATTGGTACATGTGAAATATTGCTACGCGTTTCTCGGCCCTCCTGGCCGTTTCATCAGGCATATAAAATGAATTAAAAAAACCGGCTTTTTATTACCGCCACTACCAAACAGTTCGAGACAGATACACCCCTTTCTCATTGGGTGTGTGTAGGTAAGCCTATCACCATTAGTACATTTTTAGTAACGAGTGCTTAACAGACAAGTGTATCAAATTGTTATGACCCATATTTCTTTCTAGCTACATATTAGTCCTTAGTTGTAAATTGTAACAAAGATCATTATGCAGTGATAGAAACTTAAAATAAAATGTATACATTTATATCGAGGACATATGATTTTAATAACAAAGAAAGGCCCTTCGATAGGTGGAATAGCGGACCAATCTGGAGACTCCATTCTGTAAAATATGTACACACCTCTATTTATTTTGCGTTGTAACATTGCTGATCTCCATTCTATCTAGCAAACGAAAATAAATGTTACCAGCTTTACATATCTACAGGATTTGGAAAACTAATTATTACTTGTTATACTAAATGTTATTAGCTTATCTCGGGGTGTGATGTGACCCCATAGTTCGGATATTTGACCCCATATCATACGGCCTAATGGTGGGTGGATACCGGAACACATACTAATAATACTAAACTGGATGAGTACATGTTTATGGTATATATGTGGGCAATAAAATGATGATTCTACTGGAAATTTGGATATCTTTAAATGGCTATATTGACCTCTAAAGTAAATAAGTGTAATGTGCTTAGTGATTGTGATATAGTGCATCAATATGAATATTCGATGAGCAATCGAAGCAGGTTGTAAAATTTTGATAATTGGGTGGCCCTATAAATGTACATGTGATAAAGTGATATACTAAAATTGGTGACTAGCATTCGGGATCAATTATAATCTATATAGTGATGATTAAACTAAACTATGCACGAGTGTGTGCGACTATGACCAACATATAAAACTAATGTAATCACATGGCTATTGGGTGTGTGATCTCTGATGGACTAGTGGCCCCTCTAGTGTCTATACACATATAATATAATGAAGGGGAGGGATTGCCTAATGGCAGTGATGGATGGGTGCTAGGAAAGGCCAATATTAACTAGTGATAAACAATGGCTAGTGGGTGATGTTTGATGATAAAAAAGTAAATTCATGCTATATAATAAGGTGGTCCTATTTGGTGGGAACCAATGATAGGACTTTATGTGTCTAAATTATGCACATACTATTTGAATATGATGGATAATGATATTGAGGAGTGTATATATGATGGGTTAGTATATGTCCTTAACTGAGAGAGGGAGAACCCCTCGTTGATAACTGAATTACCCTAGCTAGTTCTAGGGTGATGGACCTTGGGTAACTAAAATGCAGCAGAGTCTAATACCTCATTGAGGCCATTGGGGAAAAGGGAGCCGAATCTGAAAATCCAATAGGTCTCCCTTTGGCGAAGTTTAGTGAACCTGTTGTATCTGTGTGAACTAGGGATGCTTTCAATAGGTGTTATAGTGAATGGACAGGCTTCTCCATTGTGTTCATGGACATAGTGCCTTGATACACTATGTTTCATGGATTTTTTCTTTATGTTTCGACTATGTTCACTCCATCTTGTGCGAACATTTCGAATAGTGCGCCCCAAATTCTGTTGTCCACATTTGCATGACAAAACATAAACTACATATGAGGAGCTGCATGTCAAATAATCTGTAATGGGAAAAATTTCTCCTGTGGCGTGCGATTTAATTGTTTTAATTTTGTGTGTAATGTGTTTACACATATGGCACCTAATTTTACCACATTTGAATACTCCCTTTTTTTTGTGGTTATTTTGTGTATATTTTCCTCTAACTTTCTTAGAGATGACTACCTTACTGGGAGCTAAGGTTTGTTTAATGGTAGGTGCTCTTTTGTAAATTACATTTGGTGTGTTTTGTAGATCTTTTTTCAGAATGGGGTCTTTTAATAAAATGGGCCAGTGTTTTTGTAACACTTTTTTTATGTGTTTGGCATTGGAGTTATATTGTGTCACAAAACAAGGTTGTTGGAGTATCTCTATAGCATCATTATTCGGCTTTATCGCTTTCTTAGTTCGGAGCATGCTGGATCTATCCAAATGGTATGCTTTCTCATATCCACTCATAATGATATCCCTAGGGTAACCCTTTTCCTCAAATCTCTGGATGAGGATCTTGGACTGTTCACAAAATGTTTCTAATGAGCTGCAATTTCTTCTAATTCTGCAGAATTGGCTATATGGTATACTTTTTTTCCATTGATGATAATGATTGCTATTGTAGTGGAGGAAATTATTACAATCAACAGTTTTGAAATATGTGGATGTGACTATGTTTTGTTCGGTGTCCCATGTCAGATTTAAGTCAAGAAATTCGATAGATTCTCGCTGAATCTTGGAAGTGAATTGGATGCCCATAGAGTTATTATTAAGATATGTACAAAATAAGTTTGCATTCTCCACTGTACCTTTAAAAATAAAAATCAAATCATCTATATAACGGCCATAGAACACCAGGTTTGCCCCCCAGTTGGAATTATAGATATATTTCTCCTCAAAATATCCCATAAAGAGATTAGCAAAACTGGGGGCAAACCTGGTGCCCATGGCCGTCCCCTTAATCTGCAAATAAAATTCATCTAAAAATTGAAAATAATTATGTTTGAGTATAAAATTAATAAGTGTCAAAATATATTCTTTT